>NW_020224663.1:0-1094 GCF_003070985.1 Temnothorax curvispinosus
ATCTGTTTTATTTACAAAAATTTATTTAACATAACATGAAGATTTTGCCAGATAGTCTAGCAGGAAGAGTCTCGATTTAAAAAAAATACATTTTACGACAAAATGGCATCACAACGCTTCAATTAAGCTTAAAAACTAATAAGAACTCGTAAGAATAAACACAGTCGTCCATGATAATATAAACCACGTCGAAGTTACCATATTAATTGATAACGCATTAGCATTATTACACTCATTTGAATTGCATTTCTTGATTTCACATTTGTGATTGAGACTTTCAGTACATTTGTAGTCGGAAAGAACACAAGTACGTTCGGTGACCTCAGTATTGTTACCGTAATCTAGAAAAAAAATTATTTATTACTAACAATCTTTTTCATTTTTACCGTTAGGCAAAAAGTAACATATAAAATACATAACATATATAATATTATTAAAAAGATACTATAATATATATATGTTATACAAGAAGGCTAAGTAATTTTATACATTTTTTAACATATTTATAATGAAGAGTGACTAGAAATTTTTTTAAATTTACATTGAATAATTGACTCAATAATTTTTTTCATATTTATAATAATAAATGGCTAAAGAGAGAAGTTAGACCTTTTACATAACATTTTAATATTTTGATGATTTGTAAAAATATTTTTGTGAAAATTCAAGATTCAACATACTTTAAATTACATTTATTTATTTAAATTCTTACCATGTTTAATTATAGCACAATTCCATTCTATTACTTTATGTGTATTTTGTAGAGAAAAAAGGCTTCTTCGTGGTCTATTACGACTCAACGCAACTAAAAAAAATTAATTTAATAAATATTGTGTACAATGCATATTTTGCATAAAATTTGTATTAATGATAAAGGAATTTGAAGCAAAACACAACAAAATAATTACTATACTGTAGAAATTTTAATTTAAAAAAATAATAAAAATTAACAAAATTTTTAAATTAAAATTACAAGACGATGGGGATGTCATCGATGTACTGTTAGACGATGGAGTAGTCGTCGGCTCACTTGTGGAGGATGGTGTAGTGGGGGACGTACTGTTACATAGTAAAAAATTATGTGTAATTTTTTA
>NW_020224664.1:0-8198 GCF_003070985.1 Temnothorax curvispinosus
ACGTGTTAAGTCTGATTATAAAAGTAGTGTCACGTTATATTTTTTAAGATGTTTTATTTTTATATGATTAATATAATGTCCTTAATTATCTGATTCTTTTTCTTCTATTTTGTTTAAAATCTTACCCTTTTCATATAAATCACTTATCAATATTTTTATTTCTTCTTCATCGGTTGATTTTTTTTTCTTTTAATGTTCTATCACGATCAAGATTTGCCAATTTTTTTTTTTTTAATAATTGTTTATACAATTTCATTCCTGGCAACAAAATCGTTCGCAATTATTTTATTTGGTTCACATTATATTAGATTGCAACACATTTTGTTTTCAGGAAAATTATCACACAAAAAAGCAAGTTTGTAATAAGCGATAAATCTTAGAGAAAATAGATGTAAAAACATACCAAATTTTGCAACTTTAAATAAACCGTATATATTTCGTATACAATATGCGGAGCTACAAGAATTCTTGCGTGCGATAAGACATGCGGTAAACACGATCAACGGATGTAAAATTATCGACAGCATAAAAAATGTTTATTAAAAACTGCTTCTTCTCTGTATATATTATATATAAGCCTATTTTTAGAATTACTCTTTAAAGTTGAAGGCTCAAAAAAAGGAATGGGGAAGATCGGTAAATTAGGCTTAATTATTCTTAACGAAAATCGAACATTAATTGTAAATTACAAATTAGAGCGGTAGTAACAAACTAGCGGCAATGTAAAAGTATGTGAGCGATAAAATATTAAATAATAATGCATATTCGTGTGTACTATAAATAGTTGACAACGAAATGAGGATAAGAATATAACAATTGTCTGTTTTTTTCTTTAACGTAATTATTTTAAGGAAGATGAATATATATATAAACACTCAAAGAATAGGTTCGCAAGTGTCATTTGTATAGGCTATATGTACAATTGTCTCTCGAGAAATCAAGTTCTCGCATCTAAATATGTGGCAGTGAAGCACTCAAAGCTATTGTGCATCGCAAACAAATACTTGAACAAAAAGATCTCTTTCGTCGATAGTCGCACTATATGATTACATACATGCATATATATACTTTTTCGAAAGAGTAGGAGAGGGATACACCGTTTTCGTAGCTACGTATCACAATCGCTTCAACTAGGAATTCTTTGTCCAGTATGTGGAAAATCCAAGCTCGATCGCTGTCAATAGATACCAGACCAAAGCTGGGACTAGATGAAGCAGATGCTACGATTTGTCACGATTACGCAATTCAAATACCGAGTGCAAAGGGTCTAATTCGATTGATAATACTGCATATGTTAAAGTTAAACGTTTAACATTAAGACAGAAATATACTTTCTCTCCTTTAAAAAAATCATTTTTTTTTTTTTTAATAAATTACATCAAACCTGTCATTAAGCTAAATGTTATAACATACAAATCATACTTTACTCTTCCGATACATACGAAAACAAGTAATGTCGTGATTAACAATTCAATATTAATTCTCTTTTACTAGCCGAACGAATCAATTTCGTGGAGTAACGTAGGAAAATATTTGGAATTCACTAGCATAGAAGCTCGCACAGTCGCGTGTCCAGACGCTAAAGATTCCGCGTCTCGCTGTGAAAATAATTTATACACAATTCGCGCTATACATAGTTCCTTCATGGAAGGAACGTAAATGAAATGAATCTTTTGTACAATGTAACGCGATGTCATTATAAATAGTGAAATTGGAAGTGCTATAACGCCAGCCATGGATGATGACGAATGGATTCGCGACTTCGGTCTCCGTAATCGTACGTGACCTCTACGCCGATCGGTATATCCTCCTTCGCTGTAAGTACCAGATGCGGTATTGAATTGACCTCAACGATCCGCGCGATTAAATTACCGGTTCTCGAATGATTCACCAATCTGCCAAGTTTGTCAGACTCCGCGGTCGCATCAACACTGAAAATCATATGCAATATCAGCATGTGCATTACAGATTTTTCTGTTCTATCTGTCCCAATCTAAATCATTATAGGTTTCCGCGTAGATAAAGAATGATTATTTTGTCGAGATCCAAACTTTTCTTACCAATACTGCTGATTATGATGTTGAAAGTAATACATGTAGCATCCGGTATTTTGATCTTGTGCATATATCTCCTCGCGCTCCTTCGCCTCCCCCTGGTTGATCAGCTCGCCAATATATTCCACTACAAACTCGCCTTTAGCAAATTCTCGTGTCGTTATGACACCTCGACCTTTGCCTGGAAAGTTTTTGACCTGTAATAGAAAATAAATTGCCATAATTTGACTTACTTAAAATGTAAACTGAAATCTCTGCTAGACCGTGCGCATGGATTTTTACCTCTAAACCATCCTCCACCTGGCAAAGCACTTTGTGTTCTAGATCACGTTGTTTCTCTTCTAATACAGCCTTCTTGCTCTTTCTTACGCTACGACGTACTGGAAAGTAGTCGGTAATCGAATGGTTCGTTTCGATGCCCTGCGGCTTCGACAAACGATGACTGAGAGACTGATTGGAGGTTCCTCTTTTACGGCCACGTGGAGCTGCTGGCTTTTTTACTTTTAACGGGCTCAGTAATGAAATCACAGATTGCTTGTCCTTAGTAGTAATTGTAGCACCCTCGTCTATATCTTCCGATGGCATCTTTATTCTATGTGGCGTAGAAGGCGTATAAATTGGAACAGCTACTGGTGTTTCTAAATAAATCACAGTCTCTTTAAATGTCATAAATTCAATAAAAAATAGAAAAGCTGATTATGTGTAAACAGAATTGCAATTACATACCGTCAGTTTTGAATTGTTCTACATAAGGAGTAATCTCTTCCTTCACTTGAACACGAGTTGAAACAGTTTGCGCATTATCGAAAAAATATTGGGCAAGCGGGCTTTTCCCTTTCGTAACTTCGGCATTTGGATCCTGCGGCAAATGAAATAAAACAAAATGCTGCAGAACGTGCGTTTACACATATATATTTCTTACTTATTCATGTAAATATTAATAAAGAAAATGACACAAACATACTATAAATTTTAACACAAGATACTTACTTGACTATGAGAGTAAATTATGAATATAGGAGATTTGCATGTTTCTAGTACGGATTCCGTTTTGATTGTGTCGAATTTATTTGTTGCTTGTTTGGTGGTATCCAGTTTGCTCTCGCTTTTCACCAGTGGACTTGCATTATTACTTTGTACAATTGAAGGTAAAGTCTTTGTCACATTTTTTCCTACACCATTCTTCCGTCTTCCTGTGTTAATTATTAATAACATTTAAGCCTTTGAGCTTGATAAAACGATGTTAAAATAATTATAATTAATTAAATATATTACAATTAATAATATACATATATGTATATTAAATTATATAAAAAATTTAGAACACAAAAATATATACTTGATGAGAAATAAATTTTGTGCACAGTTATCATAAATAATATCGCTGAAGCTCTAAATAAAATTCATAAATAATTCTAAAGAACTCATTGCCTAAGGTTGTTTGAACGTTAGAAGTATACTTTCTCTAAAGGCAAAAAAAGAATGATGATCTGACAAGTGAAAATGTACAGAGCGGCTACAAAGCTACATAATTCAAAAGTCGCGAGATATCAAAAAAATGAAAAGAAACGTCAGAAGAGAATCTTCAAGAACCGCGGTCGAAGCTAATCGAAACGATCGCTCCAGGCGGAGAGAATCGCAGCAGTAAAACTGACATCCCAATTATCGTACTTCGTACTCCATGTTAGTTTAGACAGTTTAGAGTTCTTAGTTCTAACCACGGTGTGTTCTAACCCGATGCTTTAGCTCCAGTCCCGCGTGCCGCGGCGAAACGAAAATCGTCATTGTCAAGACGATCGGCGTCGCGACGAACGTGTCCCGGTCATCGCCTCGCGCGATATTAACGAACTGCAAAACCCGACGGCATCGAGACAGGCGATAAATGTCGCGCGCCGAGACACAGGATCGGGGGGAGCGGGCGGACGGGAAGATCGCCAGCGGTCAGAGCGGCGCAGGGGAGAGAGGGAAGCCAAAGCGTCTCGCTGCGATCAAGATGGAGCGAAGGAGGAAGCGAGACCCAGGGAAAACATAAAACATAACCTGCCGCCGCGGCCGGCGCGCTCGAATGCTCGATTCCTCGCGAAATGAGAGCGTCGTCACGCGACGCGTCCTGGCGTGAGACGTCCTTACCTCTCGCGGCGCCGACGGCGCGGTTTCCCACACGGTGGGACGACGCGCGGGTCGCTCGGTACATGATGAAGCGAAGCGCGTGACAGCGGCGGAATCACTGAAGCAGCGATCGGCCCAAATCGGCCGTGCCGTGACGACGGACCGCGCGTCCGTTGCGACTTGTGGCACGGTGCGACGCGAAGCGACGTGACGCGCTTCGCGCGTCCTCGCCCGTCTCGTCGGCGTCGCGTCCTTTCGCGAGCGACGGGTCGCCGCGCGCACGAGACACCCGCGAACGCGGTTCACGATCTCCTACGGGCTCGGATCCGCCGAGCGATACCGCAAGCAACGCCGAGCGAACGACTTGCCGCCATGTTGCGCGATACGTTCCGCACGTCGCGGCGGTTTCCGATGTCCAATGGGAAGGCGCGCTTCCTGGGAATCACGCCTAGGGACGGAAATGTCCCTAGGAAACGTGGCTTCTTATTGGACGTCGGACGTGGCGACCGAGCGCAAAACGAATTTCAATATGGAGTTTTCGTTACGTTGAAGCATTCATGACGCCGAGTGTACGATCAATAACGAGGAATTGTTTCATGACTGCGACGCGTAAATAGCCGAACACCTGAAACAGATGTTTGGAAAAAACGTCAGAATTTATGCGTCGCGTAGAAACGGAAACGTTTCCTCAATATCTTGCACGAACGTATAAAATTATTTCTATTTTTTATTATTACACATTTCGGAGTTATTACGAAGTTATTTTTTTTAGATGTATGAATAATCAAATAGACATGCGAATATAAGTTCCTCTACATGCAAGGATTCTAATCTAATTATGTTCGTTTTATTTATTAATAGTTTAAATACTGCTAGATTAATACACGGCAATAAATAATGCATCATTATATACCGTGTGTGTTATCGCAACTGGTTGATACGCAAAGGGGCGGAAGGGTGGCGGCGGACGCATCGCAGGAATGAAATTACCGCTCGGCGGCGGCTAGTTCGCGCGCGCGCCACGACGCGGCGCTACCGAGCGCGGCGCGGCAGCGCGGCGATCGATCGCCGCGCGCGCTCGCGAGACGTTAACTATTTTTTAGACAGATTTATCGGCGATCGCGTCGCGAGGAGCGATGCACGCGCGGATCGCACCGGTCGCCGACGCGGCCGGGAGCGTCGCGTGACGCGCGGCGACGCGGAATTTGCGATCCGCGCGGCGCCGATCGACGTCCGCGTGCCGAATCCGCCCGGTGCGGCTTCTTTTCTTTTTAGCGCGAATACTTTAAATCGACTAACGATCAGCGCCGCACGCAGCGGCGACGTTGCCAAGCGTACGCCCACCCCGTCGCCGTGCCCCCGCGCGGACGTCCGTGAACACGAGAATATATGACGCGCGACATTGTGGTCGAAAATCGTGCGAGTCGGATAATAACAGAGAACTGACGTTATCGACTCCTTTCGAGCATTTCGATACAAATCCGAACGTTTGGCCTATAACGCGGCCACTGATTACACAATTTACCGTTATCCCGATGTCTCGTAAATATTTATACATCCCTGCGACGCGAGAATATTATACATCTTTGTATAATTATTATTCCGCAGTTATCATTCGCGCGTGCTGGATCGACGTTTCTCGCTCTGACCGCTGTATCTTCCAAGAGGGCGTGACTGCGCACGAAATCTGCAAGCTTGCATGAATCTTCATACGGCCGGCGACCTTTGATAGTGCCCTGTCGATGGTGATACGGCAGCTTCGTCTGTCGTCTGGTGTCGTCGTCACAGTCGCGTTACGATCGCGTACACGCACGTGCTCGAATAAACAGGTTTGCGTTAAAAACACCGCCAACGAAAGTTGTCGACCGTCCAACCTTCGACGAGCGGCTTCACGTAGCGTTTCGCTGACGAGAGGACGCGAGACGTCGGTCTCAGATCTTGGAATCGTCCGTTTGAAATGGTACGTGCTTCAAGCAACAAAACTAATAAATATTTGATTCTTTTTTTTTTCTTCTTTTAAATAGCGCCAGTCTTTTAAGTTGCGACAACCGGCTTTCGCGATTACGCCAAATCAATTCGTAAGCCTCGTTACCGCGAATATCGGAGTCGAATCGCTCGAAAATTCATCGCGAACCTCCGCAGCGCTCGCGGGTGATCCTAATTTAAAAATCGTGGGGAGTCACGAGAGCGTTCGATAACGGAAACGCCGAGGGACATTGGATTTCCCGTGACGCTTCCGCAACTCGCGACTCTTCTCCGCGCGCATTTTCACCCGCGGGCGCCGGCGGCGCGACTCGCGAGGCGCGAGGGAAGAAAACGAATCTCGCGCTCCCTCCCTCCCGCCCTGCCGCGCAGCGATCGGTCGTGAAAACGCGACGATTTTTCGGCTCTCGCGCGCCCTACGAGTCTGCCCTTATTCGTCGCCCCCGCGACGATCCGGCAACAGCGCGGCGTCCACCCGCCGGCGCCGGTGGCGCCTCCCGGCGATGGCAACGCGCAACTAAGGCGGGCGCGGGTGTTTTTGTACCGTTCGCGCTCGCGCACCGTTCGTGGCGATCGAGGGGGGATGGGTGCCGGGCGACGGGACGGGGCTCAAGATGGCGGCAGCCGTGCAGCCGAGCGAACGCGCTCTCGAACCTTGAACCGCGCGCGCGTTGCTTCCCGACGACGACAACCGCGTGAGATGGACCGGTTCGGCCGTGGATCGCCTACGTTCGTCGCATCGTCCTCGTAGCTCGCGCACGACGCCGCGTAATTGTCGTCGGCTATGCCCGCTTGACGCAGCACGCGCTCTTTCTTGAACCGGGTCGAAAGAAAAGAAGGAAAAAAAAAGAAAAGTTACGTCGTTCGCTCGTCTCGGGGCCCGCGAACACCCTGTCGAAGGTACCAGCGAGATACCTCGCCGAAGCGCCGTCGCCGTCATCGTCGTCCACGTCCTAGCACCGCCACGCGTCGCGACGAGATAGCGCGCGAGGTCTCGCGGCGCTCGGTTTGTCATGGTAGGTTTTTTTTTTAATCGCTAATTCCGAGATAAAAATTGAAAGGAAGAACGAAGGGGGAAACGGAAGTGTATCTCTCAAGTTCAGGGCACGCGCTTCCTGCCAGGGCTAGCGCGTAAATTAGCTGTACCCGTTTCCCTCGTCTACGTAGAGAAACGGCTATAACCTAAAGACTCGTGAGCATGACGCCCCTCGTTTTTTTGTTCTCTCATGCTGAACAGCGGGGACTCGCGTTCTAATGCGTCGCCACGCGATCTCAGAATCGTAAATGCTCACTCGTTTATGAAGAATATTTTTGAATTTTATTATCTATGTACAATGCATGTTCCCAATTAAGATTGGATTTTGCAGCAGAGAGCCAATGAGATTTATAATAATTAACGATTTTGGTATCTACTTGGCGGTTTACATTTCGGCAAATTGAATGCTGCAGTTTTATTACGAACAAGCATTTATATAGATAGATTATATATTCCTTTTTTGCTCTTTGGATTTTTATTTTTGCAATTCGAGTTGAATCTGTTGATTGCGACGTGTATTTTTGCAGGCAACAAAAAAGTATGATGACGGAGTGAGTGATGATACCAGTGGGAGTGACTTTGACGATGAAGAGGATCCCGATAAAATTGAAGTACCTGGTAAGTTATAAACTTGTTCTTTGCATATGTAGAATTTTATTCAATCTGATATTCTATGAGTCGTCACTTTGTACAAGATAATATGATTATTCCTACATGAAATTTTTAACCTAACATAAAAAACTATTTGCTAGGTGGCGGTAAAGATCTGGCGACTGCCGCTGGAATTGGAAGTATCAAAGATGAGAAGCCTGTAGACTTGCCAGAGAATTCTTTGGAAAAAACACAAGGAGCGTTAAACGGTAGGTCACATAATATTTAAAGCAATACGAGTACTCTTTTTATTAGCACACACATCTCTCGGTTGATCAAAAATCTATTTTTTGCGACAATTATTTTTAGAATTAAATCAAAAATTTGGTAATAAAATTCCTGGAGGTTTAGTGACAAAAGCAGCA
>NW_020224665.1:0-6271 GCF_003070985.1 Temnothorax curvispinosus
GTTTTTAATTCTAACAATTACTGTGTTTTAAGTCCGAAAGTAATCGGCGCGCAGTATGTTGGAAAAATTATATGTATATATATAGACATATATGTATACAGTAACTAATATAAGGCTGTCAAAGACCTAAGCTCGGATCGCATGGCTTTTGATTCTAATTGTTCGTATAATATATCAATAAAAAAGAAGTAATATTAATTATAATAATAAATATTTATAATTATATAAATGTATTTATATAAATGTATTTATACAAAAGTTTTTTTTTATGAACTTTGATAAAATTGTAAAGCTCCTTTTTTTGTAAAATGCATATTCTCTTTTATTTGACATTATTATTTGTAGAAATTTGTGTAATAATCAAAATTAAGTTTGAAGAGATGTTAACGAGAAAGAGTATAGTATCTAAAACAATATATAATATTAAATAAAGCATAAAACATATATCTCTCTTGTTTTTGAACAATTAAAATTTAGCAAATTATAATTAAAGGTATTGTTTCATTATTTTCTAAATGTTTAATTAATAATAGTTTCAAATAAATTAAAAGTGAGGTAATTTTGTTTTTTGCCAGCAATAATTAACAAAAAAGATGATTTAATTCGACCTAACTGGCCATTTATTAATATAATATTCAAATACACAACATTTCGACCATGGTCCTTATCAATTGTAAACTAAGTTATAGATTTACAATGAGGCTGTTCTACAAAACATCTTAATTATAAAATCTGATAACATAACAAAAATAATTCAAAATATGGATTTTTATGTTGCGTGTATTCTTGAGGTTAAAAAGCTTTTTGCAACGGTATCATTATCTCAAGCTCGCCGTGCGGCTTCGTATATCGTCCCGATGCACATGGAGCACAGAGAGAAACAGTCAATCCTAATTGACAGCCAATGGCAAACTGCTTTTGTAACGGTGACTTTGTCTCAAAGAACCCAGTGTGGCTTTGTGATTGGTCCCATTGTATATAAAGCACCAAGAAAAACGGTCAATCCCACCAACAGCCAATAGCAAACTGGTATCATTTGCCAATCATGTGGTGTAAGTCATTAGGGTTAAACACAATAGCAAAAGAACAAAGACTAAGTGGATTGCATAACTCTACACTAAGAAAACAATTTTTTGTATTTTAGTAAATATTAGTTACAACACATACAACTGTGATTCCATTTACTAAAATGAAGAAAATTTTCCTTTTTATTAGTATATTTTGTTCTCAGTGAATACACATATACCTACTAATAAAAAAGGAAAATTTTTTTTATTTTAGTAAATGGTGTCACAGTTGTATGCAAACTAATATTTACTAAAATACAGAAATTTTTTTTTCTTAGTGTATCGTATAAAAGATTCAAGTTTTCAGTATCTTTTTTTAAGTTAATTATGTGTTCTGATAAAAAACATTTTAGCTATTTCTCTTTTCCTCTCTTATGTTTTTCCCAATGTAAAATTTCCAGTGTGGACCAATTAAATTCATGATATGTTAGCCGGCGTGTTTGCTAACGATCGAATGGTTACCGTCATACTTCTTTATGTCATTTCGGTGTTTTTTAACGCGGGTTTCTACATATCTTTTAGTTTGTCTTATACGATACGTTGCAATCGTTGCAATCAATTGTAGACTACTTCAGTTTTTTTGGTATTAGTCAACTTATCCTTTCCACGCTTTACAATCATCTCAAGCTTTTTCGGAATAGCATATAAGGTGTTCAATCCACATTTGTTTAACGTCAGACTAACGTTTTCACTCAGTCCTTTTATATACAAGATCGCTATGTGTTTCCAAGCATCAAAAGTGTTGTTATTTGTACTGGAGTTACTTGTATCTTAGCGGATATCGGAGTGAATTAAAAGTGTTGTTACATCTTCACATGTGCAAATAAACTTTTTCTAATTATATTTCCATTACTGGATTTATTATCATAAGATTTAAAGAAAAACGTAAAATATCACTAGGTTATACGTAACCACATCAATTTACGAAATTGAGCCGATCTCATTCTCACAATTAAATTAACCAAATATTTTCAAAAAATTCAAAAAGAGCCCTCAAGATCATCTATCTCTAAATTAAATTCTATAATAAATTTTTATAAAAAACGCGCGTGCGCGCTTAATAATTTTATAGAACAATTAATAAAGTGTGTAGGATCACACATAGATCGATGGAAATGCATCGTATTTCGTACGTATACAGATGGAAATGAGTAATAAACAGACTTTACTTGACTTGATAAGCGAAACTAGATTAATACTATAATAATGGCTGCCGCTAGGTAACTCCCCAGACCCAGTTAGACCTAAATCAGAAGCGCAGTAGGGTCTCCGCTACTTGCAAAGTTTCAGAGCCGTGTTCTGGTTCAAAGTTATTACAGAACGTATTAATTATGTTGCACTACCCGAGCAATACATGCAAAAACCTGATTTTTATTGAATTCGCGAAGGCGGGGAGAAGGAAATGAACAAAGCTGCTTCTTCGCGTCATGACGAAACATCAATCGAGGATCGATCCACGCTCGCTAATAATGCACAACTGATACTACGGTCTATCTTATGTGGATATACGTGAATTATTACGTCCCCGCTGATATGCAAACCGATTTAATGTCAGTCAAGGCCACATGTAACCCTTCTACTTGTATACTATTTATATTGCATGGTTCTTTCAACGCTTTTCGACACAGTTATTACTGCCGTTTTACATTGCGTTAATATCAAACAGATCGTGTTGTGTGAGTATCGTAGAAAAAAATTGAATCTCTCGAATTCATTCTTTCTTTCTTTTTTAATAGCGAAAAATTGAGGAAATTTAATGGCTAGACTATTACTATATGTATATAAAAGACCTAATAGGGTCTTTTCTAATATCAAATGTTTATCTGAACTAAAATATATGTAAAACTTCTTCTAACATAAAGTTTGAAAGACAAGGATTTGATGTTTATTACCTAAATAAAGTTTAATTAATCGTAATTTCTTATTTTTCGCTAAAAAAATATTTTCTTATATTTTGCTTTACAACGAAAAAACCGCCAATACACAAAATTCTATAACTCATAACGTTATTCATCATCATATGACCAAAAATTGAGGCGATTAAACTTCGTCTTAAGATGAAACAAAAGTTTTAAAAGACCACATAATTTTTTATTGGAAAGAAAATTTTGCAAATTTTCTATTTTAAGTTCTGACATAACAAAATTGGTTATGCACGTTAAACTTTACTGTAAAATTATTTTTTCCAAAGAAAAACGATGTTAATATGGCAGTACAATAAAAAGCAATCAGCATACTTTTTGTGATATGTTAATAGTATATTTAATGTTAATTTTATTTCATGAATGTGAACTCTGTACCATTCTTCAATAAAACTTATAATACTGTCAAGAAATGGTTAGGAGAGACCGGAGTCGTCACCGGGGCGGAGTCGTCACTACAATTATCTCGAAATCTGTATGTCGTGTGAACTCGCCATTAATATTGTAAACACTACTTATGGACATGGTGCCTATGTGACCAACGGAGTTTGGTGAGATTATATATTATATGCCATGTTGTGATTTTCATTAAGGCAAACGTGTTTTTGGAGGTCAAAAGTAAAATTTTTTGCGCGTCGAAAATTGTAAATATTTTAAATATTATGTTTTTTTCGAATTTCGAGATAAGTGATTCTGAAGAGTAATGCATGCTGAACACGAATCCAGTGAATTTTTTTATTTTCGTTGATTTCTAATATTTCATGAGCGATCAAACTTAAAATCTGTGCCCGGGACGAAGACCAAGCCATATTATGGAGGCTTCGGGCGAAAATCAAAGTCAAAGAAGCAACAGTGGTCGGATTCCGACGAGGACTTGGATAATATGTGCTGCGTGTCCTCAGAGATGACAGAATAGAGTTGACGAGAAACAGTGCATTTCGTGTGAGCATAGGGCACATAAGTATGTACGCTTTTCTAATAATTATTTTTCGCCATCGTGTTGTTTCCATTTTTCTATTAAAAAATAATTAATAAAATGTATCCTATCATTTTTCACAATTGAAATTATGAATTTTCATTTAAAATTCAGTCCGAGAATAAAGTGACGACTCCGCCCCGGCAATTTTAACATTTCAATTTTTGCACCTTTGTCGTTTTCACTCTATACCAGTTGAACAAAGACGTAAACCAAAAATGCCCTTATAAATTTTGTAGCCAAGGGTTCACTCTTTACAACGGTATACCACATTTTACTAAAATTATTTGTTTTGTTGTTAAAAGTCGGCACCGACAAAATAGTGACGACTTCGCCCCGGTGTCCCCTATATTGAAAAATAATACATAATAATAGATAAATCTATTAATAATTCTAAATATATTTTACAATACATATATTTTACAACAATTAACTAAATAAATGCTGATAAATTATCACGTAAATCTTAAAAAGATCTCAGTAAATTTTTGAAACTTGGATTTTATATTAAACAAAATAATTTTTGTTTCAAAAAGTTCTTATTTAACTTAACAACAAATTGCTATAATTTTATACAATCTGAATTCAGTTTTAATTTATTAACTCACCGAATATCACAGAAGAAGAGAAAATATTTTAGCTGAAACCTACGTATGACAGTGAGAAAGCTTTCTCCAAGATTAGAGACGCCTATAACGATACTGTTGATAGCAGAGGGTTTAACAAAGGTCTATTGGAGTCCCTTGATAAAATAAATTAGGTCTTGTCGAGAGAAAGAAAGGTCTCAATCACAATTATCACTTGCCCGTAAATGATTCGTATAATTCAACAATAATTTTCCTCCAATTTCTCTAAAAAATAAAATAAAATAAAATAAAATAAAATAAAATAAAATAAAATAAAAAAACAAACAAACAACACACAACTCCTTTCAACAGATAACCGTAAATATTTGGAAAATATTATCTAGCTTTAAGATAAATTATTATATAATTAGTGTTATTACATCATTAATACATCTACTTGTATTATTAATTATTATTATTATACATATATTATATTATTATCAACAAATCAAGATTAACAACTCTAAATATAATTAGAAAGTAAATCTCAATAATTTAGGAACTCAGACGTGTGATAATTGAGAGACAAGACTAATTGCTTCTTGGTAATCGACGGTAATATTACAATAAACGAATATAAGAAAAATTTGCCAGCGAATTGATTAATTTTAATAGAAAACTTGATTTATCTTCCAATTCAGTTATCCATCGATATATGTGTGTATCATACTTATCAGGATCACCGTAATTATTTGATTGAAAAATCAATATTAAACTGTTTGTTTGGCGTTTATATAAGAATAAGTACCACATTTCATTATTTAAGTTCAAAACTAATTAGTCTGTCGCTCGCTTTTACTTTGTTTCTCTTCTCCGCATTGAGTTTCGCGTCAAAACAACGCGGCACTTAACTCGCGACAGCAAAATCAAGAACGACACGATAATAACGGCATACACGCCGGGACGAATTATTGGCTTTGGCCGTTGACGTCAAAACCGTCTTCAGGAGCCGACTGGTGGACGGGAATTTAAGTCTCGCGTATCTCCCGTGAAATAATTACAACCGGAATGATGCGCGGCTTAAATCAGCGCGTTCCCGCTGCCAGACTGCCGGGGAGACATTTTAATGCCGATCTGACGTAGTATCGCCCTAGTTGTCGCACACGATACGGCAACGCGGACGCCCGCGCCGGCCGGGTATCGCGCGCATCGCATGGCATACACGAGGTCATATCCCATCCAGGGTACATAAGTACCCGCGATGCGCACACCGGTGAACATACGTGTAATGCGCGGCGACCCTTTTTCCGTAGGTGAATCGATACTATCGATCGCCCGAAATGTCGTAGAAATGCGTCGTACAGATTAACCCTGGACGAACGACGGTAGGAGTGCGTATAATGAACCGCGTGAGCGAATCAGAGCGCAGCAGTAAAACGGCAGCGCTAAGTAGAGCCCGACCGAAACAATCTTTTTTAATTTCAATTGAAATCGAAACCGAAAACTTTAATGGAAATCCTAGAAAGACCATATTATACATACGCGCACACATAAATAGTATATAATATACTATACCATATACTATGTACTATATACTATGTACTGTATACTATGTGCTATGTACTATGTACTATGTGCTATATACTATGTACTATATACTATGTATTATATACTATATACTATATACTATATACTATATGCTATATGCTATATGCTATATGCTATATGCTATATGCTATA
>NW_020224666.1:0-5527 GCF_003070985.1 Temnothorax curvispinosus
CAGTCAGTCAGTCAGTCAGTCAGTCAGTCAGTCAGTCAGTCAGTCAGGACATCTTCCTTTATAGATATAGATATATATATATATATATATATATAGATAGATAGATCTTGGTCATCAGGAGCTCACAAGAAAAAACGCATAGACGGTGTAAATATTGTAAATATTCTAGCTTTTTTAGCTATCTGAAACACAAGAACCAAAATTCTTATTCAGAGGTAATTATTTAGAATAAGGCCTTTTCCGATTTTTGAAACTTTTTGCGGCTTTCTTAGTAAAAATCTTTGACTCCAACATGTGATAATCAATCGGGGGAGTCCAAAGAACATGTAAATTATCTTTTTTTTTTTTAAGTTTCTTCAACTTTTCACGCAAACTGAAGTCCACCCCCATCCACCCCTGCTCGCGGGAAGGGGCAGTAGTTCCCCCGCCTACATGTGTACTGTCTATATACACAGATATATATATCAACAAATTACTTCTCTTAGTATTGACACAAACTGTTATACTTCTCAGTTACATTTGTTAATAACTTTTTAATACATAACGAGTGACGGCTAAAAAGTTATTATGATTTAATTTACTTTGGTATTGAAAAATTTACTTTTCATAGTGCATTGCACTTACTTTTAATAATCAACTATTAAATAATAACTGATAAGCGATCAATATTTGTTTACGTATTCAATAAATATATCTTTTTAAATATACATAGTAAAAAATTTTGTGTTGAATTTAACACATTTTACATGCCCTAATTTATCTACTATAATTTTTATGTTAATTTAACAAAAGGCAAATATGTAAATAAATAACACAAGTAAAGTATGCAAATAAATAACAAAATACGTGAAAAATTAACACAAAATTGTAATACGCGATCTGGAAGCAAAGTTTATGTTAAATTAACATATTTATAATGTTAGGACCAAAGCACATAACATGGCATAGCGATATGACAGTCGCAATCGTGGACGTAAGTAACGCACAAGAATTGACGTTAGCGTATGTCGTATCCGTCGCGTGATGCTGATGCGACGGGATACATACGACTTACGCTAACACCAATTATTATGCGTTGACTTCTGACATCGACTTACGACTTACGACAGAGTCGTAAACAATTACGACACAATCTTTGTGCTTTGGGTCTTAAATTTAATTAAAATAAAATATTATTTTTACATTAAATGTTATTCTTTCTTCTCTTTTTCTTGCAAGAAACAGAAGACAGCAATATCTCTTAATAATATATAAAATAAGAAACATGTAGATTTAACAAGTGAAAACTCTTATAGAGAGAAAGGTAATTCAACTTAGGTGTTTATTTTAACATATAAAATATGTCACTAAGAATTCGTGCATTTACATATAAATTGTGTTATTTTAATTTTTAGAAACGTTGAATAAATGCAAAAAAGTCAAAATATATAACACAATAACAATATTTTACATTAACACTTAACACAAGTGTACAACAGCTTTAATGTACACTGAGTGCAAACTGGTACGTCCAACCAAATTCGCTATATATTAAAAATTTAACTCAAAAATTTCTACACAAATAGAAATCCACTCAAATGCAAAATGTTCTTTTACTGTGTATATATGTATACACAGATAAACGTTCTTAAATAAACTTTAAAACTTATTTGTAAATAATATAGGGAAACTATCGCACCCCATTTTTATAAAAACCAAAATCTTGACTGAAAACTCCTATAAGAATATACTAAACCGCATCATTTTATTCTATGATTATCATAATATGATCTTCGTGGCATAAATGTGTTCAAAATTTACTTTAACTATCTTTTCTGAGGGAAAACAAAAGAAGTAGCATTTAACGACATCGAAAAAAGTGTTCTAATATATCGCATCCACATATTTTTTTATTAAAAATACAATTATGACACACAATATAGGTAATGCTGGAAATAGAAACAACTCAAAATAGAGCCCATAAGGTTGGTAAAGATATTCTCTTTTAGGAAAGTCATGGGTTTCATGACTTTTATGAACTATAGGGTGGGGTGATGTGATCAGCATCCCGTTTGGCCAATTTACTCTCGGAAAAAGACTTTGTTACTCATTGGACAGGAGGCTGAGAGACCGTCAGAGGTATTCTAGAAGCAAACTAGTTAGGGAAAATTGGCGGTATAACATTCCTAGAGAGCGGAATAAGGAACATCACAATTAGAAACATAACCGATTAAAGCATCACAATAATGGTTAGCAACAAAAATCTCTAATTTAGGAATAAAATTAGACATAATATCTAATATCACATGTTTTTATGACAGAAATTTGTTCTTAGTACATATCTTTTGCTATCTATTAATAACGGAAGATACCTCTTGCAAAATTTCGAAACCTCGTTAAAACTATAAACATGCTACTTTTTATATCATATAATTCTAATTGAAATAAAACAAAAGATCGTCCAAAGTAATGTTCCACTGTAGGCCAGTCATATTAGACTAATTTAGAGAGTTAACCTTCCAATTAATCTTCCCAGGTTGCAACCACCATGAATCGCTTTGATTTGAGGTGCTGTAAGTGGGATTTATTTTGCTTCACAATGCGCATGCGCATTACAAAGCTATTAACAATATTATCAACAAAAAACGTGATTTCTTTTATCTTTTCTCAAATATCTCGAAAACTAAGCAAGATAGGGTAACTAACTATACGTACCTTTTTTGTAGAGCGTAAAATTATTTACAATAATGATCTGAACAACATTTATCGTCAAGTCAGTCGTTTAGCTTGCACGCGCCGTCAAAGTCCGAGACTCGGATCCCGAAAACCCTCGATTTCATCGTTTTTTTGATGTTGCGTCGGTGATTTTTTTCCGTCATTTAAAATGGAATTAAAAAGTCCAAAAAAATTACGCATCATCTGAGAACTACAAAGAATACTGTTCAGGATGTAACCGATTTTTAGACCCTTTTTCTTTAGTTTGTATGTAAGCAAAAAATTTTGATTTTTTGGAATAGTCTTAGTTTTTCGCTGTTTTCAGGCCTTAGAATTTATTTGAGACAAATTTTATCGTATGCATCTTGTTGTGGACGTGCAACAAAAAAGAATTCTTGTATTTTTTTCGTACGACGAACGCTGATTTTTTTATTAACGCGCAAAGTTATCCAATGTTGCGCACAGGTCGGATAACGCTTGTTTTACACAAAAATAATTGTTTTTTATTAAAATTTACGTAATTTTTCGCATTATTATTGAACCATATTGCAAAGCCGTTTTCAACACATTCTCTCATTTTTACTTATTTATTAACAAATTGTTTACTTAAAAATTATATAAACAATTAGAAAAACATGTTATATTCGTTGTACTCGTCGTCTCATTTCAACTCGAAAACTTAAAAAACAATTTTTACTTTGGTCTTTTCTACCCCTATTTCATATATAATTCTTTTAAATTCGGTTGATTAGTTTTATATGCGAGCTTTATATGGCTCTAGCTTTGTATGCGAGCAAAATTATGGATCTTTGATCGCGTATAAAGCTGGATCTAATCAACCAAATCTTAAAAAATTATATATGAAATAGGGGTAAAAAAGACTAAAAAATATAATAAAATGAGAAATTGATCGATATCTCCAAATTTGCGGAAGTTAGAGCAACCATGGACATTTTTTAAAAAATTTAAAATTTAAATTTAAAAAAAGAACCCCTTGATTATTGATTATTAGCAATTTTTATTAATTCTATTATATTTTTCAGTTTTTTCTACCCCTATTTCATACATAATTCGTTAAGATTTGGTTGATTTGTTCTGGAGTTATAGAAATTTCGGTAAATTTGGCATATACACACTACACACACACATACATACATACAGACATTTTTTAAAATTACAATTTTTCGACGTTTTAGAACATTCTGAACACGTTCAGAAAAAAAAAATTTTTTTACGAAAACAAAGCTTTTTCTATGAGGAAGCAAAAATGAGAGAATGTGTTGAAAACGGCTTTTGCAATATGGTTCAATAATAATGCGAAAAATTACGTAAATTTTAATAAAAAACAATTATTTTAGTGTAAAATTTTAGTGTAAAACAAGCGTTATCCGACCTGTGCGCAATATTGGATAACTTTGCGCGTCAATAAAAAAATCAGCATTTGTCGTACGAAAAAAATACAAGAGTCCTTTTTTGTTGCAAATTTTGTCCACAACAAGATGCATACAATAAAATTTGTCTTAAATAAATTCTAAGGCCTGAAAACAGCGAAAAACTAAGACTATTCCAAAAAATCAAAATTTTTTGCTTACATAGCTACAAACTAAAGAAAAAGGGTCTAAAAAATCGGTTACACCCTGAAAAGTATTCTTTGTAGTTCTCAGATGATGTGTGATTTTTTTGGAATTTTTAATTCTATTTTAAATGACGGAAAAAAATCACCGACGCAACATAAAAAAAAACGATGAAATCAAGGGTTTTCGGGATCCGAGTCTCAGACTTTGACGGCGCGTGCAAGCCAAACGACTGACTTGACGATAAATGTTGTTCAGATCATTATTGTAGATAATTTTACGCTCTACAAAAAAGGTACGTATAGTTACTCTATCTTGCTTAGTTTTCGAGATATTTGAGAAAAGATAAAAAAAATCGCGTTTTTTGTTGATAATATTGTTAATAACTTTGTAATGCGCATGCGCATTGCGAAGCAAAATAAATTCCACTTACAGCACCTCAAATCAAAGCGATTCACGGTGGTTGCAACCTGTGAAGATTAATTGGATAAGGTTCGATGTCTAATATGACTGGCCTACTGCTCACTGACAGAATGCAACACATAACAGTCTCAATACCGTAGGGTGCGGAATTAGAAACAAGGGTGATATTAGGCACAATTCCCCTACAGAGTGAGTTTTATTTCGTATGCCAATTATCTCTGCTAATTATCCAATAATTATCTAATAATTACCAATAAAAAGAATTGGTTTATTGGAAAAATGTTTCAGATAAAAATTGAAGGGTTCGAAGAAAGCCAATAAACGATCTTATTAGATTTTGAGCCTGTGTTGAGTCCAGTAGAGCCTAAGTTAATTTTTTAAGTGATGTTTTGTATTATCTTTTTCTACTAATTAATTTGAACAGCTTTTGTTTAAAATATTTACATTTATTTATTTGCCTAATATATATACTTTCGGAGATATTCAAAGAAAACTTGGTAATTTTTTCAATATTTATGACATCTCGTTAATTGTTTGTCAGAGAAAAAAGTACAGGACTTCTTGACTTGATTTGATCTCAAGAATATGCTGTTGCAATAGTCCAATTTTTTTAAATATTTGTGTATACATGAAAGCTCTAAGGAGATGTATACACAAATAAAAAAAAAATTAAGATACTAATGCAACAGCATATTCTTGAGACCAAATCAAGTCCAGAAGTCCTGCACCACTTTTCCCACCGACAAACAATTATCGAGATATAAGCTAAATATCGAAAAAGTTATCAAGTTTTCCTTGAATATCTCAAAAAGTTAAGCAAATAAAAAAAATGTTTC
>NW_020224667.1:0-5994 GCF_003070985.1 Temnothorax curvispinosus
TTGTTAAAAAAAATTAAATAGTCCCTAATTAATCCGTCTTTTTCGTATAAAATGGCAGTTCACATTCCAATATAGTGGAATTTCAGTATGGAATTTCTTTCTAAATAGTGACTTACAGTTTATTGATATTGGTTTATGGTTTATCCAACTGGTAACTTAAAAGAACTGATCGCATATGCGAAATGTGAACAGCTTTTGTTTCAAATAAATCTTGTAAAATATGTTATAATGGAGTAATTATTTTATCATGCGAGTGTATCTTTTTTTTAAAATAGATGAGAGAAGATCCGACAGTAAACGAAAATCAAAAAGTAACGCAGTGTCTATAATCTTTTCATCCCACCGATTGTACGGACCCAATTTAAGTCATTTCAATCGTGTTCATTTTTCTTTGGTTGCTTGTAGAGAACCAGCGCAAAATTTTTGATTGAATTTGTGTTACATCACTTGACGGAAACTTTTTAACAATAGCACCTGAAAAAAATAATAAATCAGTTTTCATTTCAAGTATATTACTGTAGATGAGATTTAATAACTCATTCAAAATTTACATTGAATCGCTGTGAGAATGTTCGTGTCTTGAAGTTTTAATTTTATAGATCCTGAACCTGTATAACTGACAATTCTGGCACGTGAATTTGAGAATATTCTAGCTAATAATTTGCCTACAGGTAATGTCTCCTCCGTTTTTCCAGTTGGCATCAAAAGAACAAAGTAGTCGATCTGAAACACGTATTTCTCTTAATTAATTACGAGATTATAAATGAAATTGAAAATGTCTAATACAGTAACAAATATAAATAAATAAATATATAAATAATAATATAAATAAATAAATAAAAGAACATACCGTTGCAAGAAAATTATCACCGTCTTGTAGAAATTTTTCGAAAGTATGAAAGGCCTCTTCATCTTTGAAAGGTAGATTAGGCAAGTCTTTAGGTTTTGTGGGTACTGGCTCCTCAGGTAACAGTTTCTTATATACTCGTGTAAGACACATGCTAACGTGATCTAATTTTCCACTTACTGCTTCAATTAGCTCTATTAAAACTTTTAGTAATATTTCACATTTGTTATCTATGAATAAATATTTTTTAGATAAAATTTTTTAATAAATATTTTAGTAAATATTTTGTAAATAATAATTGTATTTAAAAAAATTACATTTAAAATATAGTATATGCATACACAAAAATAAATGACTGACCATTTTTTGTTGGTACAGATGTTTGAGGCAATAATGTTTTTGCACGTGAAATTTTTCCAACAGTATCAGAAACAGTGTCAGGAAGAGTTCCAGCACCCGTAGATGAAGTAGTTGTATCATTATTTGAATTTAAATAAAAAAACTAAATGAGATCTGTCCAATCCTAATACTCAAGAATTAATGAATTAAAATGTACCTACCATTTTCAAGCAATGTATTTGTCGTTGATACACTTTTAAAAGATCTCTCAGATCTCTCACTTGCAAAAAGTGAATTATTAGAAGATGAAGTACTAGGTAATGCTGCATTGTTTGTAGCAGCACAAGAATCTATTGCGCTATCAACTTCTACAATTCAATGTGTCAAAGAATTAGATAGTAATCTAATCAGATATTTAACATTGTGTAAATATAGGTTTGAATTAAGACTAATCTATTACTGATTTATAAAGCACAATAAGATTGACAATTATTAATATCCTTACCATTTTCAGGTGACAGATTTGCAGTATAAGTAGGTGGTTTTACAGATTTAACGACTGCATTCTTCGATGAGTGTTTTAAAGAAAGAACGCTTGTTTCATGTTGGAAACCAGAGATATTTTTTTTCTGTTTAAGAGCCTTAACTGTCTCTTTAATTTTTTGTGCGTTTGATATATCATCCTCATCAGAATACGTGTCAGAATGTTTGTCAGAATGTTTGTCAGAATGCGTGATTTTCTTTCTTATTATTACCCGTGAAGGTTCGTCAGATGACTCCTCTGATGAATCATGTAAACGTTTACTTTTATGTTTTTTTCTAGACCCTTCCAAATCAGTCTCTCCTGCTGCAGTATCAAGAGCACTAGAATCTTCGGCTAATTTACATGCCTTACGGGCCTTGCGATATGTATCTGAAAAGACAGGACAAATATTGTTTCATGAGTTTATCCTGTTGAAATATTATTGTTCTGTTTTCAAAAGTATGATCACAAAAGCAGTGTAAAAAGAAAATATTATTTAGAAAAATTTCTCTAAAAATTCTGAAAAAAATATTAAAAGTAATACACCATTGCACAGCAAATTTTTATAATACAAATTAATAAAAATTTTTTTATTTATTAAATGCAATGTAGTGTAAAGCATATTTTATTGTTATATATCATTACTGTACTGTTTTATCGTTGTTTTCTTGTTTCAGCGTTGTTTATTATTGTTTTCTTTTTTAACATTAACAGATTAATGATAGAAATGTAGCAACTATTACTTCTATAATTTCTTTAATTCTGTCTTTTTTCTAAACAATTGGATATTATTACATGCATTATTCTGAGATTATATTACATACAACTTTATTTTATAATATGTAAAAGGATAATTTAAAAATTACAAATCAAACATACCATACGCATGCATAACTGTGATTGGATAATCTTTCCACTCAGTGGTCGGTTTTGATAAACACATAACTAATCTTGTAATTCTGTCAGTAGCTCTTGGGTGGCCATTTACATGACAACTTATCCTCATTAATCCATGAGAAGGGTACAACTGCCACAGATTCCTCTCCTCCACCAAATCTCACTACGACGTACTGAAAAATCAACCAAACGTTTATTTAAGAAAAGTGGAATTAAACACAAGATATAAAATTATATATTTAATTTTTAATACCTCTTTAGTAAAAAATAATATTTGTTTTTTCACGTTATGTTGCTTATTGTCAATAGGATCGTAAAATTGCTTGCAATATTTAAATAAATAAAATGTTACAATATTGAAATTAATATTCACAAATAATTGTCACAAATCTGAATTGATCATTGGAATGCATAGAATTCCATCCACAAGAGGAATGGCCACACATTTGGCTTTCACATGCGACAACTTCCAATATTGGCGTCTTCTTTCTTTTCCTTTGACTTTGTATATGCCAATTGAAGATGATGGCAGGGGAAAATCATAAAAATCGTGTAACTCTTTGAATTTTTTCCCTATCAAAATTACGCCTTGCGCAGTATTTATAATATTTGATAACAGCACGATGTCTCCAAAAATAGTAGAAAAACAATTATTTGGCTCATTACTGTTTAAGATCATTCCCTTCCATGTTATTTCTGTGAATTGTTCACCCTCAAAAATTTCTGGCCACTTTTCATGATGGTTTCGTAAGACAGGTTCACATGAGTTAAATGAAACATTTTCAGTAAGTACACCTCCTGTTTCTGAATCACGTTTGGCTAATTGTTGAAGTGGTTTATAGACTGATTGAAGTACTCTTTTAATTACACCTAAATAATTTTCATAAGGAAAAGCACTAAACGAATAATCTAGAGTACCATAATTTTTGCACTCTTCAGCAAGATGAGCAAAAAAATGTACATTGTATACAATAAACTCACGACCCAGGGTGCGAGCAGCATAACTGATAAATTGTTTCAATAAATAATCGGCAACATGATTTAAATCATGATAATAAGTAGCGCTGGATAATATGTATGTAGCTGAATGAAGTAATAGAAAAGTCTAATAAATATTTTGAGGAAAATGATCTTTAAATACTTTGATACCATCATAAAGTAGACACCGTCTAAACTGTGGCTTTCCACTTTGTTCTGCTATCACGATTCCCCAGACTTCTAGGTTTCCGATTGAATTCCTTAGGGAAATATTGAGCAATTTCACTTAAATTGTCATTAATCCTCATTAAAGTATCTCTTGAAAGTCGGCAGTGGGTTCGTTTCTCAATTAGAAAAGATAAAAATCGTTTAAAAACTCCTAAATCTATAAGATGCATAGGATCTAATCGAAACTGGGACACCATTCCAGTATTAATTATTCTTCCAGAGGAGAATAGCCTTTATGATGATCTGGATTTTTTCTCGTTCTAAAACTTTCATCTGTTCGCAACTCACAGCTCACGTTCTCAAATATAATCCTATTACGAAACCATTCACCTTGTACTATACATTTCTCACATCCAAACTGAGAATTGTGTGGCACACATTGCTTTACAAAGTTACGAGCTTGTGCATCCAAAATATAACTTCTAACACAAAATGGAAATACTGTTCCATTGCATTCAAAACCATTTTCTGTAAGTTCTGCCAATTCAACAATGTAATTATGGAGGTAAGCATCTAAATCACTTGGTTTTCCTCTACCAAAAAAGACACCGATAATAAATGAATATTTTTGATGTGCAAATCTTCCAAGTATCGGCCAAAATTGTTTACTAGAATCCTTTTCAAGAGGTATTCCATCTATATTTACATCCATGACAATCTGGCCGTTATCAGTCAAATACTCATAATTTATTCTCTGTTCAATGTTATATCTGATTCCTTTGTACCACATTTGTCCTGTCCCAACAACTTGTAAAGGAACTTTACGTGGAGTTCTGAGTTCTGAGAAGGGTTTTATATGATTTAGGAAGAAAAGGTAAAATTGGCCTGAATAATTTCAAAATATCATCAACTTTTTTTTAGATACATTATAGAGTCCCCAATCCCTGAGTCCTGTCAAAATATACGTTTTCATCTCTTCTTCATTTTGAAAAGTATGAGTTACAGTCTCATTTTTATTGCAATAAATGTTTTCGTGGCTATCATCACTGATCCATGCGTCATTATTGTCAACATTCAAATCATCTTCAATGTTATTATTTATAAAAATTTCATCGTTGATATTCATACAACATTGTTGTGAAACGACATGACTGCCATCATTGGAAGAATTACACATTAGTAAGCTTCTTTCATCATCATTAATTTTTGTTTGCACAATATCCTTTGCTTTTAAACAGATAAAAGCTTCGTGAATTCTATTTCTTGCTTTGATTTTATATTTGCGAAGAACTTTTTTTTTTCGAAAAATGTATCTGCAAAAATACATAAAACATCAGTATGCCTTGCATAAAAAGTCTACATGGATTGAAACTGTACAATTATAAACTCGTTTCGCATAAAAATAAAGAAGAAGATGTGAATGAATGATACTTTGTGTGAAGATAATTAAAGGTTGAAGTTTCAAATGTGAAGTTTCAAAGGTTGAAGTTCACTTACAGTGTTAAAAATCTATGTTATATGTGAACTATTTTCAATAATGGCAGTAAATTGGAACGCAACCATAAATCCATGCAATGCTATACAGTTTTTTGACTGTATAGAAAATAATATTTTTAATGTTAGAAAATCTGTACCATACTCTACTCACACTCTTATACCGAGGTATAAGATATAAAGCCCGGTGTACATAGCCCAGCGAGAAATGGTCCCCATCGAATCGACGTCTAATCAACGTCGAAATCCTGATTTCTCGCTGGGAGGCCGCAGTTCGGCAAAACGCAAGATACACGCACAGTCTACATGTCAATCTAACCTCTCTGTGTATAGAGGTTAGATTGACATGTAGACTGTGAGTGTGTCTTGCGTTTTGCGAACTGCGGCCTATTTTAACCTTAAAAACATCACTTTTCTACAGCCAAAAATCCGTACAATGTTGCATGATTTATGGTTGCGTTACAATAATATTTATTGTATAAGTGTTAAATAAATTAAACTTACTGGTTTCATGATAATGGGCTTCAGAGAACTGCAAAGATTACGTCGAGACACTTATTAAATAAAGAAACTTTTCCTCTGCTCTGAACGCTTCACGCTTCACTTATATACGTTTTCACTCGATCTGCGTCTGCGATGACTGTGCGATCAAGACGCGCCACTTCACTCTTCAGTTGTTAAGAAAACGTTAAAACAATAATGCGTACGAAACGCACACTGCGCATGTGCACTATATATATATATATAT
>NW_020224667.1:6094-7222 GCF_003070985.1 Temnothorax curvispinosus
ACATCATTTTGACGTCATCTTGACTTCAAAATGACTTTTTGTGCTGCCTGGGAAGGTTTATTGTAAACAGAAGAAATTAGAGAGTATATACCACAACATACATATTTCTGCTTATTTAGATAACAAGTGCTAGACCAATAGACAAACCTGCGTTTTTGACGGCTGCTTGTCCGGGCTCCTCTCACAAGAACGCCAGCGCCACTAGCTCGCGCGGTATGTCTTCCAACACTGGCGTGATCATTTATTTCTTTCTAACGTTACTATAGCGTTTTCGGTTTAGCTACCGTTGGCACTGTAACAACCTACCCGTGTAACAACCAGCCCCAGTCTCCCCTACTCTCCTTAGAGATAACCTGCCTTACTCCATTTGTGATCTCTCTGACCTTGCGCATGCCTCAATGGAAGTGATAGGAATTACAATACCCTTTCAAAACCGTGAATTACTCGTTTGCAACCTGTACCGTCACATTGGACAAGATACGCCTGCCCTTTTTTTTGACAATTTGTTTAAATTCGCCAACCAATATAAATACGCTCTTATCGTTGGAGACTTCAATGCTCATCACCCCGATTGGAACGACCATAGGATTGACAGCGTCGGTGAACGCATTACCGCATCTGTAACAGACAACGACATGGTCATTGTAAATGATGGAGCTCCCACCTTTTTCAACCTCTCGTGCGGCATAGAATCTGTAATAGACTTATAGCGTTTTTCATTGGCAGAACTGATGCGCACTCAGTGCACATTAAAGCCGTCGTACACAAACCAAAAACGTAAAGTGTTTAATATAAACGGGTTAAATCATGAAATCCTCAATATTCTTTATTGCACTATTTGGTAAAATATGTACTGGATATTTTATCAGTCAAAATATTTGCATTTTACTTTAAATATTAGAGATTAAATCAGTGTACAACGGCTTTAATGTGCACTGAGTGCGCACCAGTTCTGCCAATGAAAAACGCTATTAGCCATCGCCTCTGCCGACTTGGCTACCATTAGCATCTACGATCATAAGAAAGACGGAGACTTGAGAAGCAGTAATCACCTCCCCATCACAACTTTCATCAACGGTATTCCGGACCCTAGAGTCAGATTTTCCCACAGACTCAGACTTAACAAGG
>NW_020224667.1:7322-9078 GCF_003070985.1 Temnothorax curvispinosus
CTAAAACTCCTATTAATCGGGTGTGGAAATTTGTCAAGGCTTTCAAAAACCAAAATCAAAACACACAATCCAACATCGATACGACCAGAGAAGAGAAACTAATTCGTGCGGCCATCGAGAAGTTATGCCCACCATCTTGCCCACCCGAGGATCCTGCTCTGGATGAATTGTTCAGTGAGGATTTGTCAAACGCGAAACGTATCCACTATTGGTTGGATGACCCTATATCCATGGATGAAATACATTCGGCTCTTAAATCAATGAAAAAGAAGTCTGCTCCTGCCTTGGACCAGCTAGACTACGTCATTCTCACCTCTCTGCCAGAATTCTTTTGGTGCAAATTATGCGAGATTTTTAACAATCTTTTTAAAAATGGCTCGTTCCCAGAAGATTGGCGCACTTCATTTGTCATATTTATTCCTAAGTCAGGTGGCAAAAGGGTTAGGCCCATCTCATTAATTTCCTGCGTTCTCAAAACCTTTGAGAAATGTCTGTACAACCGCTTAAGGTGGCACCTGGAAAGTAATGACCTATTATCAGATTCACAGCTTAGCTTTCGTAATGCCAAGTCATGTCTGGACAGTGTAATCGCCCTAACAAATAATATCAAGGCGGGTTTTCTTAAGGGAGCTTATACGGTTGCTGTGTTCCTCGATATCGACGGCGCCTTTGACAACGTTCTTCCACATATATTGATTAAGGATATATTCAACTTTGGAGTCCCAGCACGCTTCCGCAAATTTATTCTAAATTTAATCGGTAACAGACTTGTTTTTTACACTTTGAACGGCATGAAAGTTGGCCCGTTGTACGCAAGAAAAGGCACTCTTCAAGGTTCCATTTTAAGTCCTACTCTCTTCAATATCTACATCAAAGAAATAGTTAAATTAATCAACCCGGACTGCAAGATTCTCCTATATGCGGACGACGTAGTCATATACTCTACGAATAAAAACCTGGATGAAGCCATCCACTCGATTAACGAATCAATCCAGAAGATATCTGAGTTCTTGCTCAGCAAGGGTCTCACTCTCATCCACCAAGTCGCAGTCAATGATATTCACGCACAAGAAAAAACTTCGAATATTTATTCCTTACATCATCGTCATGGACTACCCAATCCAATACTGTGATGTGGTAAGGTTTTTGGGCATATTATTGGACCCCAGGTCATGTGGCAAACCTCATTTTTCTTACATTATTAGCAAATGCAGAAAGGCTTTAAGCGTCATGACGGCTCTTGCTGGAGTCTGGTGGGGTGCTCACCCCCAACAACTTGAAATAATCTACAAAAGACTAATTCAAAGCAACATGGATTATGGATGCCAGGTTTACCAGCTAAGCGGCAATTTAACCATTTTCGAGAAACTACAACGCATTCAAAATAAAGCCATCAGGACTGCACTAGGCTATCGCCAATCTGCTCTAATCAATGTAATGCTGGACGAAGCAAAGGAACCATCGTTACAATATAGATTTAAATTCCTTACTTCAAAACTTTTATTAAAAAACGTGGCTCAAGAGTTTAGTCCTGTAACTATCAGTCTCGACAATCTACTTCCACTTACCAGATTACAACATATTTACGAAGTCGCCATCAATTCTATACTTTTTGTCCTACAAATACTTCCGATCCTTACTTGGCAAACTAAGTAGGATTTATCAATCCATCACGTTACCAGTATTTAATCACAGCTTCCAATCGCTTTTCATCGACATTCATTACGCCTCATTTAACTTTGAACCTAACATCCAG
>NW_020224668.1:0-2083 GCF_003070985.1 Temnothorax curvispinosus
GTACTAGCGTAGCGTTTCGTAGACCCCTGCGCCGCCAAATTTGAAAAGCTGAGTTAATAGAGTTAATAGCTGTTGTATCAATTACTTCTTTAATATTTTCAGGGCAGAAGTTGAGAGTAGTATGTGTGTAAATGAATACGATTCATTCGTAGTAAAACAACTTAAAGAAACTATTTTATGAAACTCATGTTTGCAAAGCATTTCTGGATCCGACTCTTCAAAGTGTTAGAGGTGTTATCTGAATATCTCGCAGACAAACAGCAATTTCCTGAGGAATTTTTAATATATATGATCCACAAAATGGTTGTTTTGAATATTAGAAATGAGCAGGTTAGATTATTTTTATATTTTATTTATTAACATTAAGCGACGTTTTAGATTAGATCATATTTTAACAAATATTTTTATTTTAGTAAAACTTATTGTCCAGTTGAGTGACATTGTTTTTATGTAAAATAAGAAATATAAATAAATATATTTTTTAATAATATATTCATATTCGGTTCCATTTGATTATATGCTATATAAAATAAATTTATACTTTTAATACAATAAAAAAAATTAGTGTATATGAATTTTGTCCATTAAGCTATATTTAACTTTTATTACAGTTTTTATAAACTATATATATATATATATATCTAAGCAATACCTAGTCTACAGTATCTAGATTTACAAAATCTAGGCTTAATATTCTAATTAAAGCTATTGTAATTAATATTGTAGTTTTCGTTATGCTCGTATTTACGGTGTCAAACTTAATGTTACTGTGCTACTCGCATCACCAGATCTTTGTCTTTATCGTTGATCTCATACAAATGCTATTGTAATAATATTGTAATTAATATTGTGATTAACAGATTCTATATATATTAATCACCAATATAAGATTATTATTTTTATGATATATATAATAAGTTAGATTCTCACGTTTAGTTTTACTTTTTCATAATATGGCATCTAATAAAGAAGCAGATTATTTTAATAAGTTGTGTGAGCTTCTTGGAGTTAAAAAATTACGATTGGAGTTGGCTGCGAAACATACAAGTATTACTTTTTCGGAAGATTCTATTCTTGTCGAAGTTAAAAAGTATTTACATATGTCAGAATCTATTATCGAAGATCCTCTACAATGGTAGAATAAAATGAAGTTGTCACTGCCGAATTTGTACAAATTGATATGCTGCATTTATGCCATTTATGCCGATTACAACTTCAGCATCTGAACGCGCATTTTCTTCTGCAGGTTTGCTTATCACAGCAAAACGTTCTTCGTTAAAATAATCAAAATCTAATAAAATATTATTTATTCTCGATAATTATTTCAAATTAATAAAAGATATGTATTTAAAGTCAGTAAAATAAGTTTTACATTAAGTATAAGTTATATTATTCATATTATTTATACAACTTATAATATGTGAAGAAATGTTTAATAAGTAAGAGAGAAAGAAGTCTGATATCTGATGGTTATACAGTGAATTACATTTTATTTTTGTTACGTATGATGTGATCAGGAATAACATATTTTAAGATAAATTTTATTTTCTTTTGTGGAAGAAAAGATATTAGTAATGCTAATAAAGTGATCGTATTTTGAAAACAAGTGCTGAGTATTTACTGTTTGCTATTTTTGTTCATATTATTTATGAAAAGTTAAAATTGAACTTTGTTTTCAGTCAGGAGGATTAAAAAAAATGTATTAACGCCGCCGTTGTTCGCTGTCGCCGCCGATAAATTATCACCCGCCAATTCCGCCGCCGCTGAAAGAGAAAATTATCGACGAACTACTGCTGCCAAACTATTTTGCTTCAAACGCCGCAATTTACTACCATTCACTATTGCGCTGTTCATAAACCTGAACAAAGTTAGCCCCCCCAAGTGGATTATCGATATATTTTTTTTTACCAATTGTTTGGTGGTTGATTGGTAGTATTTGGTACCGTATTCAAAACGTTCGGTAGTTTCTCGTTTTTCTAGGAAATCAAAAACAAATTTTTTATCTTTTTTTAGCCCCCCCACTTTGACTGTGGTAGTTTTTTTTTTTTTAATCGATTGGCGATTGATTGGCAATGTTTGGTAC
>NW_020224668.1:2093-3988 GCF_003070985.1 Temnothorax curvispinosus
TTTTTTTTTTTTTAATCGATTGGCGATTGATTGGCAATGTTTGGTACCGCATTAAAAACTTTTGGTGGTTGCGCGTTTCTTTAGAAAATAAAAAAAACAAATTTTTGATCTTCTCTTAGCCCTCCCCACTTTGACTGTGGTAATTTTTTTTTTTTTAATCGATTGGCGATTGATTGGCAATGTTTGGTACTGCATTGAAACCTTTTGGTAGTTTCGCGTTTTAAAAAGAAAGAATTAATTGTCAACAAATTTTTAACCTTCTTTATAGCGCCTACACTTTGACTGTTGGGAATTTTAAATTCTTTTTTTACCAATCGTTTAGTGGTTGATTGGTAATGTTAAGAGCTGTAAGTTATTAAAAATTTTATTTTAACATTCCAGTTATGTATAGTGACGATTGCACACATTATGTGGGCATTCAGGAGCACATACGTATGTACACGCACTAGGCTCTGGGGTCACATGCACATGCTCTAGGGCTTAAGCGGGGCGCACACACTTCTGTACAACGCATAATGCGTAAGCATAAGAAAATTGATTGGTCTATACACATGTGCATAAGGAAATAGACCAATCAATTTTCTTATGCTTACACATTATGCGTTGTGCAGAAGTGTGTGCTCCCCGCTTTAGCCACACAAACTTGCATAAGCCCATAAACATAACCATAAAAGAATTGATTGGTCTATATGCATGTGCATAAGGAAATAGACCAATCCGTTTCTTTATGCATATGGTTATGCACCTATGCAAGTTTGTCTGGATAGACCTTAATGCTAAGACTCCATAGACGCGGAAACGTCGTGCGGTAGAGTGCGTTGACCAATCAGAAGGCTGCCGCAAGTCGCCTGCGGCAAAATCAAAATTTGTGATTGGTCAACGCACTCTGCCGCATGGCGTTTCCGCGTCTATGGAGTCTTAGCATAAGGGCCCGGACACACACTTCTGCACAACGCATAATGCATAAGCATAAGAAAATTGATTGGTCCATACACATGTGCATAAGAAAATAGACCAATCAGTTTTCTTATGCTTACGTATTATGCGTTATGCAGAAGTGTGTGCTCCCCGCTTTAACGCTCATAAGCGCTTACAGCGCGTGAGCGTCCAAACCGAACGCACCCTTAGTGACATGTTAACGATAATGCTAAGACTCCATAGATGCGGAAACGCTATGCGGCAAAGTGCGTTGACCAATCACAAATTTTGATTTTGCGGCAGGCGACTTGCGGCAGCCTTCTGATTGGTCAACGCACTCTACCGCACGGCGTTTCCGCGTCTATGGAGTCTTATGGCTCCTGCACACAGAACGCGGCAGCGCGGCAATGCGGCAACGCGGCACCGCGGTAACCAATTACCGTCTTGCCTTTCCGTTCTACTTCTGAAAGTAGTACGGAAAGGCAGATGGTGATTGGTCACCGCGTTGCCGCGTTGCCGCATTGTCGCGCTGCCGCGTCCTGTGTGCAGGAGCCATTAGCATAAAGCTATTGTGTAACTTTTGCTATCGACGGATATCGATACAAAATAGATTACCGACATTTAAATCGCCAGTGAATAATGAAAAAATCAATAAAATAAATACTTTTTTAATAAAAAAAAAAAATCTATTTTATTAATTTAAACGTTTTTTAAATATTTTTTTATCACTAAAAATGTTTTTAAAAACGTTAAAAAATATTTTTTTGCTACTTGAGTTATTTAGCAAATATCAACCAATATAAATGCCTCTCAACATTAATTATATTTACTACTTACTGCGTATGTTGTATTAAAGTCGCAAAAGTTGAACACACAATATTTCCCGCACAACAGACGCACGCGACGAATAACGGATGTAACGGACTACGGATTGATGGAAGCAGCCATATTGCTTTTCTCGCAAAAAAGGTCGCGCG
>NW_020224669.1:0-7240 GCF_003070985.1 Temnothorax curvispinosus
TGATCTACAATTCTTTGAAATTCGGTGAATTATTTCCCAAAAAATTAGAAAAATTAGAAAAACCGGTTTCCAGAAAATCGGTAACAAAAAAACTATACACATAGTGGCACTCCCCGGAAAATTCTACCCCTATTTCATATACTTTTGATAAAAATTCAGTTCAAGGGTTTGGGCTAGGCGTTGATGAGTGAGTGAGTCAGTCAGTCAGTCAGTCAGGACAGTCGTGAAAACACATTTTACCCCTTTTCACCCCCTTAGGGATGGAATTTCTAAAAATCCTTTCTTAATGGGTGCTTACGTCATGAGAGGAATACACCCTCCAAATTTCAAGTCTCTAGGTTCAGAGGTTTGGCCTGGGCGTTGATGAGTCAGTTAGTCAGTCAGTCAAGACAGTCGTGAAAAAAACACATTTTACCCCTTTTCACCCCCTTAGGGGTTGAATTTCTAAAAATCCTTTCTTAGTGGATGCTTACGTCATGAGAGGAATACACCCTCCAAATTTCAAGTCTCTAGGTTCAGGGGTTTGGCCTGGGCGTTGATGAGTCAGTCAGTCAGTCAGTCAGTCAGTCAGTCAGTCAGTCAGTCAGTCAGTCAGTCAGGACATCTTCCTTTATAGATATAGATATATATATATATATACGGAATGTTGTGCGCCTTCTCTGTTTATAAAAACTCAATAAAATGTGGATAATATCGTGGCAATCCCAACAACGTGTTAATCAACGTAATCAAATTTCAACCGATTGAGATTAAAGATTGTCGAAAAAAAAATTGTTAAAAATAGTAAAATTTAAATTTTCTTTCCGTCATTAATTTTAGATTTTTCATTAAATGATTGTTGTAAAAAAAATTATTTTTCTTTTTTTGTAAAATTTAAACTATTGGTAAATACGTTCTGATTAAAATGTAAACGGAAAAAGGAGGACAGATCGCATATATCCGACATATAGCGCGATTGTATTCATATCAACTTTGTTGGATCGAATCGCGTTAAATGGGACGATACGAGCATCGTCAGGTGTGTTTTCGCGCTGGCTGCGTCTAAGGATCCTTTAGTAAGGGATGAGCAAACACACCGCAGGATACACCGCCATTCGAGGGTCAAAAGCAATAGCCGCGCAATGTTTCAAACTCGCAGCAATAAATATTTTTAAAACAATCAAATAAAGAAATAAAGAACAAAACATACGTTTATTTTAAACAGATACAATACAATACATTATTAAAATATATTTCACATTATAAATTAATATAAATTAATATATATTATTGCACGTTTGAATGCATAGCTATTATTTTGCTATTTTTAATATTTTTCTTCTTTAAATTCCTATTCTGGGATGTAATTCTTAATCTAAACGTAATATATCTAATAATAATTTTTTTTTGTAATTATGATATTCCACAGCAGAATAAAAAATCTACATTTTGAAACAAAGAATTGTTTTACATTTAATTTTATATGTAAACGACAAAACGTCTTGTAGTAAATGCGGAAAATTTTTTCCTTAAATGGGAGATAATTTATTGTAGTTTCAACAAAAAATAAAAGGTTTTTTTTTTTATACTTTTTACTTTTTTATTTTTATAAGAATTTGCTTTGAATAATGAAATATTTTTCACGTTTTACAACCTGTATATTTAAACAATCACAACAAGTTTTTTGGTTTTTACTAATATTGCTCACTGCTAGCTGTATAATATAATCCATTTAAATCAATATTGTTTAGTTCAATGTTTGTGTGCGATATATTTATATTTAATGTTCAATCTTGATTTGTATTGTTCTTTTATTCGTCTCTATTACTTTTTTATATTTTGTAAAATGTCTAAAAATTCTGATAAAAATGTTGTCTCATTTTCGTCATAATTTCCAAAAGAAACATTTGTCACATATTGGGAAATACAAATAATAAGTATTATATTATTTGTAATTTATAAACAATTTGTACATTTTTTTTTCATTTCCAACTACACTAAATACATTTTCTTAGCAATCTTGAGTGAATTTGGATCCAAGAACAAACTGAAAATTTTTTTTATTCATCAAGTATTTCGACACTTGAAGAAATGATGTAGTAGATATTACAACGGATATTTGAAATTATATCCAATAATTTTCTGTACCGACGTTTACTGAGTAAAAAAACTGTATGATATCAGCTGTTAAATGTATTATTGCATTTTCGTAACATTTCATATATTTTTTTCCTAATCGAAACGCTGGACGACGCTCAGTCATTATTCTAAACCAACAAACAATAAAGTCGACAAACCATGCAATAGTGTAATATTCCTCTTTAGAACACATTTCGGCCAACAATTTTAAATCAGAGATTGTTTCATCATTTACAACACTAGTAGCACTATTAATTCGCATTTTTGAGAAATGGTTTTTTTTATCTAAATGTTGTGGTGTAACTTTTGGAGCGAGTTGAAATTCTAAATTTTCTTCAGCAGAAAAATAATCCTTTGAAATGTAAAGTTTTAACAGTATAATGTGGTAAATTATACTTTACGACAAAAATATCAAATTTCCAATACTTCATTTGTAAAAAGACTATTTTGATATTTTTTAAGACATGTGGAGTATCGCCAAAAAACCATAATTTTTAATTTTTATCGCAAGGATGTATACATGAATTATTCACAGTGGAGTATCTATATGCACTGAAATATTAATTGAATTTTACATACCTTTATTCGACGCGCCTGTATCAAATGTTATATAGAATGGACTCGTAAACCTATTTCTTCGCACTTATTAATAATTTATATGATAATTGGTTTATATATTTTGTTTCGCATTTTTTCTTTTTTATAAAATAGTATGCGACTATCTGCTTCCCTCGGGTTGCTAAATCTGCTGTTAAAAAAACTAATGATGCTTGATCAGCTTCACCACTGTGATCACGTAAACTTACTTGATCTAGCGCATTTCTCTTGTACAATTATCATATATATTTCCAGACATAATATTCAATTCATCTAATACTAGCATATAGTTTGTGTCTATTTTTTCAAATTGTTGGCTACACCATTTGGCTACTTTCTTATTTTTATTTGTTACAAATTCTATTTGGCCATCATTAAAAAATTTAGACACAACCTTTATAAGGGAATTTGTTTTACATATATCTATTTCAAAGCGCCGTAGTTTTAACTGTAATTTTTTTTTATACATATTGTTTGTTGTCTTTGTTTTCTTTACGACTCAATTTGTCTTTTTCAATTTTTTCTCCAATTGTTAATTTTTTTCTAAACATGTTTTCATTTCATCTGTTATTATTATTGTATCTGAAGAGAGAGGGAGAGAGAGAAAGATGGAGAGATTATCACAATCAGGTGAATTAGATGCTAAATGATTTTTTTTTACCTTTTTAGTAGGTATTATATTTTTAATTTCTACATCGTTTTCCGACGACTTCCTGAATTAACAATGTTTGGTTTTCTTTTCAAAATGTTGACAAAATGCATTCTTGGCATTTGTATAGTATCTACAAAAAAAAAGCATATACAATTTACTCCTGACATGAATTAATGCATAGTTGCATTTACATTCTATTTATTAAGTACACGTTCTCTTTTTTTGAGTTAACATTGGATAATATACTAGTCAAGCATGTCCAATACAACCAATTTATATTCAACCAACATGCTACCAATATATATATTGTGTACTATTAGAGATTCTATTACAACTTTAAATTAATGAAACAGACGTCAAGATATATAATCTACCAATTGTTTAATAAATAATGCAACATAAACAACCCACCACCGTGCAACATTTCCATATGCAATTCTTTTATTGGGACAGCATTTGGTATTAATTTTTATTTCTTTTTAAATGTTTCCATCATTTCACATATTATTAAAATGTTCCTTGGAAAAAAAATTAGTATAATATATATTAAAATAAATAAATAATAAATTGAGGCTCACAAGGACAAATAAAAAATAACCTTAAAATTATAATACTTAAAACTTTCGTCGCATAATGCAAGATGGATTTTATTGAAGACAGCCAATATTATCTATCTATTTTTTTCTTCGGGAATGAGATTGTGGAAAATTAAACATTTCATCGCCATTTCTGGTACTATTGAGGTGAAATTTTATGGGCATTGAAAAGCAACAGCAGTGTGTACTGATTGGCTATAAAATAGTAAAGTTCTCCAGTTTCTAGAATATCTTTATTTTGTAGCCAATCAGTACGATCTGCTGCCATTTTTCACTGCCCATGAAATTTCATCTTGGCAATTAAAAGCAGTGCATGTTTGCATTGCATTTGTGGTTACTCTAAAATATAAAATAAAGGCTAATCGCTGTTGAATGCAAATGTTAAATGTCAAAGCTGTGGTCGATATTACATACAAAAGCTTAGCGCACCCGTTATGAAACACAATAGTGACTCTCGAATAGCGGCGACCAATCCGCATCCAATTGACCTGTTTGCTCATTCCTTACTAGAGGTTCCTTACTAGCCGCGTCGTATGTAGTACCGTGAGCGTAGAAGAGTGTGTTGCAACGAGCTGAACGGGTATTCGTTTCCGGGTGTTAGAGTCGCAACGAGCACGGACCAGTTCAAACGTGCTTTGTCTAAAAGGAAAATTTTTTCAAGTATTGCGACTGTTACTGTCTGCATTGTGTTTTTCATTATCAGTGCCGTATGTCAATGCTTTTCGAGGTCTACAACTTATTTTTTTGTTCAATATACGTCACTTGCAATTTATACGACTATTGGTTCGCCTTGACCTTTATTTCAACAGCGCTCAACGATCATCGTAATAATAAGAAGAAAAGGTTTTTGATCGTTGATCGAGTTGACAACGTGTTTGTGCTTGAGACGTACCGGTATTGGAATATTTGACAAGAGTCGTAGCTTTTGGTAAAGACCGATTGTCGTATATACAACGTGAGCTCGTACATTTGTTACATGGAGAGCAAATCCTTTCAGTGAGAGATGGATTTGACAAAGCATACGCCACGAGGCTATACCGACTCGGTAATCGACCACGTCTTTATAGCTGTGTGCAAACGTATAAAGGACGAATCGCCATTCCAGTATCGTCGTATTTCTCAAAGTGTTACGTATAGCGTCTCATATCAATCGTGCTCTTCGACGAATAAAAGTTGTTTACATAGCGTTCTTTCGGTGGTCTCAATCGCGACGGAAACAATTATTTTCGCAATTCGCGGCCCTCCTTTGATCCCTGTGATCTGTTTTTTCTCAATGTTTTTGACGCAGATGCGCGATTTATTTAATCTGCAAATGACCGGCAACAACAAATTTTGATTTCGAGATATATAAGTTTGCATTAGTCGATTAAAGTGCACAATTATAGTGAAGCACAATAGGTCATTTTATATATCGAACATTACACGATACGTTGTCGCGACCTGAATCGGCCTCGAGGCGTCATTGCGATCCGAGCATAATCTCAGAACGTTATCGTGATCCCGAGTCGACATTGAAGCATTGTCGCGACGTGGGTGTATGTGTATGTGTGTGTGTGTGTCTTATGCGTCATTACGTGCAGCAATCGGCTCAACCTGGGGCACATCCTCAAGACGTTGTCGTGATCGAGCACATAAACATATTTTATCCGAATAATAAATGCGAGCGCATTACTATGTATATCTTACCATTAAACGGACTGTAAAAATAATACGAATACAATAAACAACGTGTTGAACGACTTGGATGTTTGATGGTCCATCACAGAGAGAAGAAAAGGGATTCTTATATTAAGAATCTATTCAGTAAGCAGAGATTTCTCCAGTAACGAGGTAACTTTTAGATTTCCGGCAACCACAGATTCTTATCGGGTTTCGAGTAGCACTCGTACGATCGACTGCTATGGCAGATTAATATTCCCGTCTCCTTATTGCAATCTTGGTCTCAAATTTCTTGATATATCGTGCGGAAGACTAACGTTGTCAGAGAACGATGCAGATTGTCAGCCGACAAGCTTGACATCACGTGTAACGGTTAAAAAGGAATTCGAATCTGAGCTCAGTAACATTCTTAGATTAGTTTATGGTTGAAACCGATACATGTATGATTATTCACTTTTTTCTCAAAACTCTAATTATGTCGAGTCTATAGAGATTCATCATCATTTCAATCGAGAATCGCCTTCTATTTATATAAAATTATTTGCGTTGCTTTCGTCCTCACTTGTGTTACATATATTTCGCGTCTTTGCGTCACAGATTGTTTCGAGTTGTATATAATTATATTCCTTTGCACGTTTACGTATCTTATACCGTATTCATTTCAAACGATGAAAATCTACGGCGGTTGCCGATGACAAGTATACGTATAAATTGATACATTTTTCCTTAAATAATGGGATATATATATATATATATATATATATATATATGTAAGCCTGACGCCTTATTAAACTTGGTCACGTTGACGTCTACGGCACTGACTACGTCAGACACGTGACCAATAGAGATACTCATTATAACCACATAGCGCTGGCAGCGGGAGATTCGCTGCCAAGCCGTCCAGCGACGGGAGGATTCGCTGGTTAGCCGTCTCACGGCATAGTCGTTCGCTATAAAACTACAGCTAGAACGAAAGACCGACAATTGTGTTGATTCAGGTGCGGTACTAATAGTAAGGTAATTGTGTGCAGCACTTATATAAATTGTAACCCTTTTATTTTATGTAAATACAGTAATCACTTGCTGCAACTACACGTGTCGATTAATTCTGCGCCTCTCTCTCCCACGCGTCGTCGCGTGGGACGCTGTCGGGGTAACCCAAAATGACCTGGAGACGCCGTCGGGAGATCCGGGAAGAGTTTTCTTTTTTGTATAAGCGTTCGAGTTCCCTGGAAACCTCTAGCAGGGAGATAGGGTTTGGAACGCGAAGAGCACCGCAGTTGCGGCGGTGTCCGGATCTTCCCCTCGGACCTTGAAAATCCAGGAGAGGGCCACGTGGAGGTGTCGCGCCGGTTCGTACCCATATCCGCAGCAGGTCTCCAAGGTAAAGAGCCTCTAGTCGATAGACTAATGTAGGTAAGGGAAGTCGGCAAATTGGATCCGTAACTTCGGAATAAGGATTGGCTCTGAGGAGCGGGGCGTGTCGGGCTTGGTCGGGAAGCGGGTTTGGCTGACGTGCCGGCGGTATATTGAATATACAAGCCGATTCAACCGAGGGCGGAGGCGGCGGAAGGACCGTCTCACGGACATCCGGCGAGCCCTCCGACACGACGGAGGG
>NW_020224670.1:0-4335 GCF_003070985.1 Temnothorax curvispinosus
TAATTAGAAATAATATAATTGAATATATGTATATAATTGTATTTTTATGATAATATTAATAGACAAATTATGATTAAATACAAAATTATTAACATTATGGATAAAAGACATAATTGCATGAATAAAAATATCTTTACTAAACCTTGACATATTCTCTCATAATATTATATACATAATACATAATATTAAGCTATTTTATTAGTATAATCCATTGAAATAAATATAAAATATATTTATTAATTTTTCTCTTTTCTTTAGAGAAGCAGTTTCTGTTGAAACTTGATGAAAATAATGCCAGGGACAATGTACATAAATGTTAAAAAAAATTACTAACTGATGAATGCGCCATAAAATGTTGAAAAAGTTACGCTGCAATTTTTTGGTATTCAACTTATCTCATCCAAATTATGAAAAGTAAGTTATAGATGTTATGTTCGTGTATCTGTAGGTATATGTGGTATAATGTGTTGTTAAACTTACTACATTTTTTATTACAATGTTTTTATTAGTTTTATACAATTTTCATTTTTTTGTACGAAATAACAGCACCACGGTACATTTACCGTCTGTAAAAATACTACAGCAAAGTGGTTACGTTTTGCAAGCCAACAAAACAAGAGAGAAAATGAAGCCAACAAAAATAATTAATATACAAGTGTATAACATTTATATCAAGATAATCCTGATAACAAAACGTAAATGTGTAAAATCACCTTGCGTAAATGTGAATCGACATGTTTCATAAATATGATGGTTGTTTTCCTATCTGGGTAAAGATAGTTTTTGGTTTAATGCTTGATTTTTTATTTTTTTTATACAGAAACTACTAGTCAAGTTTTCAATTTTAAAGTTCACATTTAAGGACCTGATTTTATGCAATTTTAAGTTTTTAGATTTATTTATTTTTTTGAGATTTAATTATTTACGTTTCCACGATATGTACATAAGAAATATATATATATATATATATATATATGTTAAACATATATGTATATACAGCGTGGGAAAAAAAAGTCGATACCCTTAAATAACTCAGAAAATATAAGTTTTATAGAAAGCAGGTAAAAGTTGTATTGTATGTGTTGTATGTTGTCTCCACAGTCAGGTTAGATCATAAAAAATATTGTCATAATATTTTTTATGATCTAACCTGACTGTGGAGACAACACCATCCATGGTCAAACTAATAAGATTAGTAAATAGATCTTTTTAAATTCTACAACTTTTATTTGAAAATTATCTATAAAACTTATATTTTTCGAGTTATTCAGGGATACCGACCTTCTTTCCCTACCTTGTATATATAAATATATATATATGAAATTATTATTACTCAAAAACCTGATATTCCTAGATGTTACATTTTCAACACAACGCGCATGTCTGAAAGAAATGTTAAAGACGCTTAAAAAGATGTCAAATTTTTATTAGATAAGTCTAATTAGACATATCTAATAGAGATTAGACGTCTCTTTAAACATCTTTAATATTTCTTGAGACATGCGTGTTGGTTAAAGACAGTCTAATTTCACTAGTTCTGAAAAATATAAAACTAGTAAATGTTATTAAAATTTGCATTCTTACCTTTATTAGCACTTAACAGTTGGTTTGTATTTTTCTGGAATGGAGCGTTAACTTGAATATCACTTTCGGCATTATCGTATACTATCCTTGAGTCAGGTGTACCTTCTTCAGCAGATGTTAAATTTTTGTCTTGATTGTTACCTTCTGCAAAAAAGTAATATTAATATTTTAATATAACAATATAACAATAAGCTGAAAAAATTGTAAGAATTTAAAAAAGGAAAACTATCTAATAAATTTTATTTTCAAAAATAAATTGTATTTGTATATAAATTGTATTTTATAGAATATTTAATATTTTTATTATGTAGTATTGCAAGAAATATCAAATTTTTATAACAGTTAAATTTCCATGTTTATTTAATGTTTATTAAACATTTCTTGTCAACATTTATCAATTTACATGTTTATTTATTTTAAGCTTAATTTGGAAATTTAAAACGTTAAGTATACATATTAGATAAATTACAATTAGAAATATATAATTATTTACATTATTCAGATTATAAACTCAATTTTAGCAATACATAATAACCACTTAATATAAAAATAGAAATTTTAGTATTATTACTTAAAATGACAGTGTTTTATTTGGACACGATTTATTTTGACACTATACAGTTTAATCCTATTAATAAACTCATAAGAGCAAAGCTAATCAAATCCAATCTGAGCATTTGTGTTTATATCTAAATCTTATGTTATCCAACTAAACCATTTGCACTCCTCTTTTTCAAATATTTATCATTGTTAATAAAGAACATACATATATATATATATATATATATATATATATATATACATGTAAAACTAGTAAATGTCATTGAAATTTGCATTATTACCTTTATTAGCACTTAATAGTTTGTTTGTATTTTTGTGGAATGGAGCATCAACTTGAGTATCACTTTCGGCATTATCGTACAATGTCTCTAATCTTGTTTTTTCAGGTGTACCTTCTTCATCAAATATTGAATTTGGTTCGTGATTGATACCTTCTGCAAAAAAGTGAAATTAATATTAATATTTTAATAACGATAAGCTGAAGACTACTGTAAAAATTAAAGAAAGCAAAAAATTGTTTATGTGATAAATGTTATTTTCAAAAATTGTGTTTTATAGCATATTTTATTTATGTAATACTGCAAGAGATAAATCAAATTTACTTGTAAAAGTAAAGATGTTTATTGCACAAGTTTACAACTTGAAAGTGAAATGTATACTTAATTCGTTTTAAACCTAATTTGGAAATTTAAAACGTTAAGCATGCATACTGGAAAATATACAATTAAAAATATATTATTTACATTGTTCAGATTATAAACTTAATTTTTAGCAATACATAATAAGCACTTAATATAAAAATATATACTTTAGTATTATTACTTAAAATAACTGTTTTATTTGGACACGATTTATTTCGACACTACAGTTTAGTCCAATTAAACTTATAAGAGAAAAACTAATGAAATATCTGAGCAATTGTATGATATCCAATTAAACCGCTTGTACTTATTTTTTTTAAATATTATCATTTATCACTGTTAATAAAAAAATATATATGTGTGTATATATGTGTATTTACCTTTAGGAACTACTGTATCTGTCAGAATAAAATTTTCGCAGCTGTCAGTAAACATACGTAAGAAATATTCAAGATCTAGCCTGCAATAAATAAGAAATACAGTTTGTTATACCACATACATAATATTAAAACTACTATACATAAATATTAAAAAGTATGGAAAAATTTGAAATAAAAATAGTGTTTCAAATAAGAAAATAAATGCAGATACTTGGTATTAAAACCGTTTAATTAAAATAGTTTTAGATAAAGTTGTTGAATTTGAGTTGGGAAATGGAACATTAATATTAATTTGAGTTTTATTTTACTACCAATTACGTAAAGTACAATTTTTTAATTGTATTTTCTAATTTTTGAATTAAGTACTTTTTCATACAGACCTATTTGTATTGTAGTGACATATCTGTACCTCAGAGGTAAAGGATCATATGTCCACTTTTTGTCAAAATTGAGTTAGTACTATTTCCAATATACCAGGAGCTTAAATTTTAATATAGTAAAAAGTTTTAATGTCTATTACAACTATATTATCTAAAATAGTGTCTAAAATTTATGTTTCTTTAACCTCATTTTTCATTTAGCGGTAAACAATTGCAAGTTCCTTAGTTCTGGTTAGGTACAATGTATTATTGACAATTATACTACAAAACATCCCAGATAGCACAGAGAATCGAAAAAGAATTCTTTTCGATTCTCTGTGCTATCTGGGATATCAGTTTTATTGCTATAATAAATATTTAAAAAATTACATGCTACTTTTATTTTACATTTTATAAAAATACACTTTTTCCTTATTTAAAACTTTGAACGCCGTTTTCTCGAAATGTATAAAACTATAGACATATGATCCTTTACCTCTGAGGTACATATATATATATATATATATATATATATATACGATTGTTTAACTTTTACATCCTATATCTTTATACAAGTAAAATATTAAAAATAAGAAAACATATTTGAACTACTGTTTGCCATAGTTCAGTAAATTAATATAATTTATTATTATCTAACCTGCCAGCTGCAAAAGCTCTTTGAGCTTCCAGTATTTTATAATCCCGTTTTTTGTTTTTAAGGCTTGTACGATATCCACTTATTTCACCAGTCTGTAGACGTTTTAATTTTAGTTCTTCATCAACAATCAATTTTCGTAAGTTATCTGCAAA
>NW_020224671.1:0-3874 GCF_003070985.1 Temnothorax curvispinosus
ACGATATATTTTAATTTTTCTCAACATTTTTCTCTTGAGTTGAATCAGTTAATGGATTGTTGGAGGGTTAAGGGAATGAGCTCAAAAATCGAAACTATATTACTTCGATAGCTCATAAATAGCTCGTAATTCTGCCGCAAAGATCGATTCAATATTTCTATTTTTAAGTAGTGGGGGGGGGGGCTGAGTCAACGTTGACTCAGCCCCCCCACAAAAAATATTAAATTCCTGCCCAGTGTAACGAACTCAAAATTTTTAATCTGCGGTATATGAAAGCTCATAAATAGCTTGTAATTTAGCGCTATTTGTTTTTTAATTTCTGCAAGGTGGGGGGTCAGCTCAACAGGGTCTTTTTTCAGCCCTTTCAGCACTCTCTCTACCTCTTCTTATCCTATCCCCTCTCCTTTCTCTACTTTCCCCTCCCACCCTGGTCTTCTTCCTGTCCTTCTCCTAGCCTTCGCTTGTATTCCGTTCTTTCTAACATCTCCCTAAAGTATTTATCCCACTCCTCTATTGTTATCTCCTTATTAATTTCTACCCTTTTTCTCCTTTCCTTGATTATTATTTTCCACACCTGTTTCTCTGTTCTCGCCTCTCTTACCTCTTCCAGCAGATTTCTCTTTTTTTCCTTTTTCCTCTCACACATTTCCTTATACTCCTTCTTTTTTCTTTTATGATCTTCTTTGTGTTTTCTTCCTCTTTTCCAGTTTCTTAATAACTTTTCTATCTCCTCCCTCTTCTTCCTACAGTCCCCATCCCACCATCCTCCCTTTCCTTCTGCCCCTCTTTTTACTCTTCTCATCCTTTCTTTCATCTTAATTCTCTTTATCAACTCTTCGACCTCTTTATCTATTGCCTCCTCCCCTCCTATTTCTACCTCCTCCGTTCTTTTTCTAAAGTCCTCTCTTGTTTCTTCCGACCAGTCCGTCTTTTCCACTCACCTCTTTACCTCCGCTATTGTCCCTCTCCTCTCACCAACCCCCCTTTGTCCACCCGTACTGCTACTGATTGGTGATCCAAATCTACCCCACCACCAATCTCGTTACTCTTTCCCAAGCCTTCCTATCTCCTTTCGCGTAATTGATCACTGTTTCTCCCCTTTCTCCTGTAAATTCACCCCTCCTTTGCTCCGTTCATAATTCCCCACCCTTCCTCTTCAACCCATCTAATCAACCCTTCCCCCTGCCTATTAATCATTTTATCTTTCGATTTTTTTTCAACTCCCTCTTCTCCATCCTCCAGCGCTCCTGTCTCCTCTGTTCTCGCATTAAAATCGCCTCCCACTATCCATCTCTTTTTTCTCCCTTCCTCCTCCTTCACCGATTTTATCTTACCCATTATCATGTCCAAGTTGCCGCTTACATAAACTGTTGCCAATCTCCATTTCTCCTTCTTCCATCTTACTTCTCTAATCATTAAACCCTCCTCCTTTATCCATTCTTCTTCCCCTTCTAACCCCTTTCTGATATTGCTCTTCCTCTTCTTCCAACTTTTTTTTTCTTTACACCCTGTATCCTCCAGTTGAATCCTCCTTTGGCACGTTATTCTTCATCTTCTCCCGTTCCTCCTATTTCAGCCATTATTCCACCAACCCCACGACATCCCACTTTTTTATCCTTTCCTAAAACCCTTCCTGTTTTCTCTTCACTCCCGCTACATTCCAAAAGCCTATCTTTGGGCTTCCTTTCTGTTCCTTCCCCTCCTCCTCCCTACTGCATTTCTTTCTTTTACCTCCCCCTTCTTCTTCCTCTCTTTCACTCCTTTTTACTTTTCACACTCTACTCTCTCTGACTCCTTTCCCCCTTCCCCTCAGCCTCACCACACTCTCTTCCTCTCTTCTCTACCTCTCTTCCCTCTTCTCTCCGCCCTCCCCTCCCATCGTTTCTCCTCCCTCCTCACTACTTTTCCATTTCATTTTTCCGTCTCCCTCTCTTCTACTCTTTCCCTTCTCCTCTGTTCCTTTTTCTCCCATCTCCTTTTTCTTGCTCCTCTTTCTCATTTCCCCTTCCATTTATCAGGACTTTTTTCCTCATCCCAACTCCACATCTTCCCCTCTATCCAAATCTTTCCGTACTTTACCCAATCTCTCCTTCCATTCCTTCTCTCCTTCTCAGCTATCCTCTCCAGGCTCCATTGCATTTATCTTTGATGCTTTCTTTCAAGGTCATGTCATTCTTTATTCTTTCCATCCTCCCTTTTAACACATTCTTCTTCTGCATTGCCTCTTTTCTTCTTACTCTATCTTTTAACCTAACTAAAACCATCTTCTCTTTTCCCGTCTTTCTTCCTATCTCTTTTACCTCCTTTATTCCTCCCTCCACCCCCATCTCTAGCCATAGCTTCTCTACCGCTTTCTTGCGCCTTCCTTCCTCTACCTTCACCCCTTTCACTACTACATTGTTCCTCCTTCTGTCTCTCTCTTCTAACTCTCTCCACCTTTCTAGCTCTCTTACCTTTGCTTCCATTGCTTTATCTTTTTTTCCTATCTCCCACTTTCCTTCCTCTTTTACTTCTCTCTGCCCTTCCTTTCTCCCATCTCTCCATCTCTTAACTAATATATTTAAATTTATATATTAGTTAACTTTTTTATATACACTACCGCTCATTAACTTCAATATAGGGGAGACCGGGGCTAAGCCGACAGCGGGGCAAACTTGACACTAGGCTTTTTGCCAATTTAAATCTATCGTAGAAACTTGCCTTTGCTACTGTAAATGCGTCTTTATGTGCCAGTATTATCAACGGAATTTGGTAACATTCTGAGTTATAGTGTAATTTTTAACGCGACATAAGTGTTTTTGATAGTGAAAAGTATTTTTTCTGATCTCTCGAAAATGTCTACTCTTTCATCGAGCTTTACTCTTGCGAATCTACCGCTAAGTGATTTTGATGTGAAATTCGATGCTTTATACGAATCCGATATTAATTTTTGCATATTTTTAAAATTTATATATTTTTGGAGTAACAAAAGTAAAAAACGACGTTCGGGGCTAAGTCGACACGACGCCACCGGGGCAAAGACGACACTAACCTAAAGTGACATTATCGCAAAAAAGGTCACTGTTTCGTCCGATTCCGATGACAATTTAAGGAACATCTGTTGCGTGTGTTCGGAAAACACATTAGCTTCTAATAACAAACAATGCATCTTATGCAACCGTATGGCTCATGACGAATGTGTGCGCACATCTGATCGCGAGTTTACGTGTATAAATTGTTTTTCAGACAGTTCAGAAAAAGATAATTAAAAGTTTAATTTTTTTTCTCATTATTTTAAATAATTGTTTACTTTATTCCGACTTTTTGTTTCTAATACACAATGTCTTTTCATTTGATAAACAATGTATTTTTATTTTTAAACAATGAAAAAATAAGTTCCAGATCAAATTGTGTCGATCAAACAAAGTGTTGAGTTTGCCCCGGCGGGGTGTCGAGTTTGCCCCGTCATTTTTCAATTCGAAAATTTGTCTTCGCGTCACTTTTCCTTTCCTGGCGGCAAAACAAAGCGACGTACAGCAAAATTTCCTGAATCAATTTTGTACCTGAAGAAACACTCTTTAAATATATATCATTGAATTTGCCTAAAAATTTTAATTAATTATTAAAAATTGCTTTTGAAAAAATAGTGTCGGCTTAGCCCCGGTCTTCCCTACCCCTATATTTGTTAATTTCTCTGTAAAGGATGAAGATGATACATATGTTTTGTACAGAAATGAATACATTTGCTGTTATAAACACTTGCATGCATTGCATTTTTATATATTATTTATATAAAAATGCGATGCATACAAGTGATATGTTTATAACAGCAAGTGCATTCATTTCTGTGCAAAACACGTATCATGATGTTCATCCTTTACAGAGAAATCAACGA
>NW_020224672.1:0-1772 GCF_003070985.1 Temnothorax curvispinosus
TTCCGCCCCTAGCGGCGCCTTATTTGACTGCTTCGCCCGCCGGCGGTGTTTCCAAAATACTGAGTCCGGCTGTCTAGACCGCGACCTCTGAGCCGGTTCCGATTGCTCGGCTGGCCAGGTCGAGGCAAATCGACCGGCGACAATGCCCCTTTGGCGAGTCCTCGTGGTTGGGTCGTTCCCGGCGTCGTAGCTGATGCGCTTGCCTCGCGAAACACTCCAAGCAGATCGGCAAGGCTCAAGCGTGACCCGCCCGCCGGCCACTCCATCGCCGAACGCTCCCGAACCTTTCCTCGTCGCGGCTCAGGCCGTTACAAATTTCCTGGGCCATCCACTCGACACCTAAAAGTTTCACCAGAAAGAATTAAATCTATCCTGACGCGGCCACCCCGCTCCGCTCGAGCAGAGGTGACATCCCGAACGCTCCCCCTTGGTCGAGCTACCGTCCGGACAAGGGACGTGACTTGTCACGTCACAAGATACTCACCGATCGCAAAAGTATTTCAAACCATAATACCTGCTTAATTGCGAGCTAACGAGGCGGGATAAGTTCTTGACCCATGCGAAATGTCCCACGTTGTCGTCTCGGAATTGACATGCTTTTCTCTCTTCCGGTCGGTGAGTCGTATCGGGAGAACGTTTGGCGTCTTCTCTCCCTTGATGGTATACACATTGATGGATATATCGTTGAATTGTTCGAACTTTTTAATTTGACTCAACGTCATTGGAAACTCAATGTCTTGTACATTTAATACTGTTGTGTAATGAGGGTACAAAGATTCCCGATATGTATGGTCCTTGACAGGATACAGCGCGGCGACCACTGACCATGCGAAGCACGCATGGTCCATAGATTGCACGTTGATCACCGCTTTTTTCAATTTAATTTCCCGAGGTAATTTCAGGTAACATTCCGCGCGCATATGATTATATTTGTTTACGTTCACTGTTAAATTGAGTATATGCGACAACGCCCACCCGCTGTCGCGTTCCTGAAACTCTTCGAGGGACGATAAAGTAGGCTCGATAACGTGTCGCTTGTACCACTCGCGCAAATCTGAAAGAGTTTGCGCACAAAAGAGTTCACAGTTTCTCGTGTTGACACTTTTGTTCGCACGTTTTTCACCCATCACAAACTCACCGTTGAACACAGTGTTTATCTTTACACTTGCGTGTCTTTGCATGACATTCCGCACACGATCGAGCACGATGTCTCTAGCATCTTTGAGAAATTGTCGCGGTTCGATGTGATTGGCATTTATCACCGCACCGGTCAATACACGGCTTTCGAACGAGGTATCGATTTCTCGCCAAACGAATTTTTCCGCGTTATTGTCACTTCTACTACTACTGCCCGCCGCGTACTCACCACCGATATGTATGAACCGTTTCTGTAATAGAGTCTTCGCACCTTCGAGTCGCGCGATTCTTGCCACTAAAGATTGTCTGTCACCGGTTGGGAGCCGCGGACGCTTGGCACGACAACGTTCTTCGAGCTGCTCAATAAATTCCTCGCATCGCTGTGTCCATGCAAAATATTTGCCCAAGGTAGTGATTTTGCTGGATCCTTCCAACAGGTCGCGTTCCGTTTTATCGGGATGTTCCATGTTTTTTTAATACTGTCTTTTTCAAACTATCATTTAAATCACGTCACAATCTTTGAAGGAGCACTTGCACGTCACTCGATCACACGTTGAACAATATCGTTCGCAATATTGAACGACATATTGCTTATGCATAGAACAATGAAGACTGAAGAAGGGGACATCAATGTG
>NW_020224673.1:0-1785 GCF_003070985.1 Temnothorax curvispinosus
GAAATGGCGGGTATGCGATATGTACTGGTCCATTAGTACCATGGTAGTCATTATCCGATTTCAGCTCCGGGATTTCCATTGTTTCCAGCTTTTTGAAATACTTGAGAACGTCCTGATATGCCCAGCCTTTGTTTCCCATCTCGGCCCAGCGATCGTAATCTTCGGCGCCGCCTCTGCTTGCTATCATATAATTTAGTACGCTACTGCCGCCAACTACTTTTCCTGTTGGAAAAACACAACTGTTTCCTTCCATGCCTAGACAGTACTTATCGGATGGCTTGGTCTGATGTTTTCGGTTGATATTGGTTGTTTGCAGTATGCCAGCAATTAACGGTACATCCATGTATAGACTTTCATGGGGTCCATCTTCGATTAGTAACACCTTAATCTGAGAAATTTCGCTTAACCTCGCGGCTATAGTCGCACCAGCCGTACCAGCGCCGATCACTATAAAATCAAATGTGTCTCCAAATTCCGGTGTCGTGTCCGGTACCTGTTCGGCTATATAACGTCGACTCTCTTTCCAGAAATCTAGGATCCCCTTACCCAGCCTTAGCACATTCATTAATCTTGAGCCTCCTGTATCATTGCCGTAAAGATAGCTATACTTGTTTGGTAGGTACAGTTGTAATAGGCCTATCATGATGGCGATTAGAACAGTAAAGATTGTCGTCTTTTTCATCGTGTTCTTTGAAATAATTGTCCTTCAGTTGTTTCTTGCAGCGTATTGATAAGAAGCTGGATCCGGATGCTCGATATATACCTGCATTATAACATGTATTTATATAGATATCGCAACGAACGCAGGTTGTAAAGTAAACAGGTGTAAAGTATAGAAGCCACATTATTAAACTAAACCTTAATCCGATGTTTACACGTTTGGTCGAAACTATTGGGAGTTCTCTCTCAAGTGTACATTTAAATTATCATCGAATCGTCATAAATTTTACCGTGGGTATTCTTGGTGGAACATTCTGTATCTCATGCTCACTTATCTCAGTCCGAAATCCGTCTCGTGGCATATATAAAATCTTATTTTTATTATTTTTTATGCGACTAAATCATTGATTCATGACGCGATTCGTGTTGAATTACGTAGAGGCGAAAATTTTTTTACTCAGTACTCAGTAATATGTAGACGCTGAATATACAGTGAGATAACGTAATACATTCTGGCACAAAAAGGTTGGATCACATATTCATTTAAAAAAGAAACTAATATCTCTGAAAATCCTCGATTATTTAAATCACTCAATTTCAAAGATAGCAATTTGTTCTGTGATGTTAAATACAAAATTGTTATCCATGGGAAATAAATTTTATTTTTGATTTTTATAATTTTTTACGAATAAATAGATGAGTGATATTGATTCTTGCCACTTAGCTGATTTTGGCTTTTCTTTTAATTTGCATTCACTTTACTTTTTCAAATCCTAAATAAGTTGAATAGAATTGTCTGGAATGGTACTAGTAAATATAATTGGACATAAAAATCTTAAATATTTTATTAAACATAATCAAGATGTACGATTAAAAATTAAAAATCTGTTTTAATTTAGAATGGTTTTATAGTTTATACACCGCATATTTAGGCGGACAACGAACTGAAAGAATTAGCAATATCATCGGTAAAAGTCAAGGTCTACTGAACTATGATTATTAATAGGATATACTTAAACTTGAGTTCTATTCGTTAAGATTCAAGTTCAATAGCTTAAAATTTTGACATTACATTTGTAATTATTATATTATTATGTAGTTAAGATGTTCGATTCTAATTAATTT
>NW_020224674.1:0-2164 GCF_003070985.1 Temnothorax curvispinosus
CAATTAATATAATAAGACGATGTATATTTTTTTGTATAACGACGGGAATGATTAAATATTTAGCTGTATTACAAGCTTTGTAATTGAAACACGTATAGATTTTGAGGAAAAACACATCAGAGTTGAGGCTAATCTATCAAGTAATTGCAAAGAGACTCGAGTGCACAATGTTCTCTTTCTTCTTTATTTTTCTTGTCAATGTATCGTTGTAGATATCGCATTATGGAGTTAGATGTAATCGTTCCTTCGTCGTTATGCAAGGATAATTGTACCGAAATTGCTTCACCTATTTCTACGTGCGGGATCATTATTTGCAGCGAATTATTTTTAATGCTTCTCTCTCCTTTTTCTCTCTATGCATCGTACGTTATTTCCCTTTATGTGCGTAATATAATACATTATTGCGATATATACTCTAATTGCACAATTCTAATTATCCTACCACAACACTTTTATTAATTAAACCATTTTCATGAATGATTGGAATGAATCCTTGCCCTTGTATTCTCGATATTGAAATAGAAATACATTCTGGTGAATCTCTTTTTACACATACATTGCCGATCAATTCTCATTACACGTTATTTGCCGATCTACGTGAACAAAAAGACTTGTGAAACGACTCGTTAATTCAAGGACATTAGCTCGTTACGTTAAATAAAATATTCGCCTTTAAAAGTCAGTAAGTCTGATAAATCAAAATAAAGTAAGTACACATTTAAACGTTCAAGCGCGCTTTTAACCAGAGATTTAAATCAAATCTTACGGCAACAAGAGGCTATTACGCGTTAGTGCAAAAGTGCAACGTATAATTAACGTAAAACTCTAGTTTGTTTTGTTGTTGACTTTTTTTTTAAATGTCCCGTCTCAATATACATGGAAACTTCCAGGTTCCGAAAGATGATGGAACGCGCGACAGGGTTTTCCGTTACGCAATCATTACGTAAAGTGAAACCGCCGTGTGTGACAAGGATTACAAGGTAAGCAATCAAATCCGGAAGACGGAGCCGAGGTCGGCATCGGAGTCGGGCATTACGGGTCCTTACGGGCGACGGGGAACGGATTTTAGTCTACCCTGCCCCCTTCCCTGGATTTATTCTCCAGGTAGCGTCGTCGGTACGCCCCGGTAGGGTCGAATTTGTCCTCCAACAATTTCCAGTCGTCCGGCCTATTGTCGATTAGATGATGGGAGATCTTGTCGGCCATATTCTTCTGCGCCTCGCTACATCCGGCACAGTCGTGCTCCAACGCATCCGGCAGATTTTCTAAAGGGGGACGCAGATCGAGATTATTAACGCACATGGTATATTATCGGGACGCACTTTGTCCCGATTCGTTATTGATTGAAGAACGTAGCGAGAGAACGAGAAATGCCTCAATCGATCTTTTAAACCTCCATTTTAAAGAATTCGTCTGAATAATAATATTAAAATAATTTTTATATTGAATAACTATGATAAAATTTTATTAAAAAACTCTATAATAAAAAAGAAGATGCCTGTATTGAAATCGCAAAATTCTACTTGCTTTCGCTGAGAAAATCTCGGGAGTTTCAAATCTCGGAGTATACACGAGTTATTGGAGTTACGGTTAAAGGGTTAAAGGGCTATGGAAAACGGGCGTCTCGCCGTTCGACGTACTTACTTTTTAACTCTGCCGCGTCCGGAGTGCAGGGGTTCCGATCGAGCAGGCAACCCACGTATCCGTTCAACAGTCTGTCATTGTTTATTATCGCGTCCACGTCTACATTGTCGAATTTCGTGGTGTACGCCTCCTCGGCGAGAACGGAGGAGGACGAAAGGGCGCACACGGCGATAAGGGCGACGACTAGGTGTCCCATCGTATACCGGACAAGAGTGATGCCTTGCTTCCGATTCACTGCTGATGGAACTCCATTACTTCGGATGTCTTATAAAGGAGCCTGGCACGCCTCGTTAGTCGCACGAAATCGTTTTCATGCGTCCTTGCCATAATTTATCGAAAAAAATATGCGAAATGAAGTCACTTCCTGTGTCGATGCAAATAGATGTATTTCTCTGAAAAATCTTTTATAAATTTTTTATCGTGAAGTTATTAAATGTTATTAAAATTATTTTAATATTATTCTTTGGATTATTGTATAGATTATATTATTACTGTAAGAGAATAATATTAGAAATGTTAT
>NW_020224674.1:2264-2624 GCF_003070985.1 Temnothorax curvispinosus
TTTTTGTGAGAAAGAAAATGAGAGAGAGAGAGAGAGGCACAGAAAACATAATAATTGTATTAAATAAAATTTTTTTATGAGTTTGGTAATATGTGTGTAAAAGATAATCCTGTGTGGTATAACGATTATATCTTTTTTCCGTGTGTAAATGGATAAAGCGCATAGCGATCAAGGAATTTATGTGTTATACGTGAAGAGAATTCTCGTGTTCCAATTCTTTTTTCGTATTCCATAGACGAGATGTATTACGTGTGCGTGGCCTCGAGTTTTAAACGACTCGTGCAAGGGACGATTGTATAATCATCGTTATGCATTCCGGCAAAATTTCTCTAATTCGTAAATTTAAATTCCTCGCTCGAG
>NW_020224675.1:0-1388 GCF_003070985.1 Temnothorax curvispinosus
ACCGCCGCTACGCCGCGGGATCGATTCTCGCTCGTAGATCACCCGCTAAAGTATTATCGTATACGACCGCTTATACTTTGCTTCAACCGCATTTTCGCATTCGCGTAACCGCTCGCCGCTTTTGCCGTGCTAACCATTGTGCGCGCTTACGGCTTTTTCCTTCACAGGAAATATTAAAGACCTTGTAAATACTTGTAAATATAGACTTTATTTTTCATTTGTACTTGCTGTTCATTTTTGTTCTTTTTGTGGTCGTCTCATTACCTCGCGCGATACCGCGCTGCCGCGTGCTCTCGAACACAAGCTTAAGCCTCATTTTCATGAAACACTATAAACTTTTTGACAATCGTTTGTTAAAATTCCCCAGAATCAATCAAGTTAACTGTTCATTGGTATTCATTGCCTGTATAGACTTTATAAGATTCTTTATGCAATATAAATTCAGTTTGACACGCGTTCTGCAAAGATTTTCTGAGAAAAGTAGATCGAGATCCCAGATTCTCTTCTCGTGTGATATTTAGCGATGAATCATTCTTCACACGAGAAGGGCATTTTAATTCGCATAATATGCATTTTTGGAGCAATGAAAATCCCACAGTTACGCGACTCAGAAGCTTCCAAACTCGCTAGAAAATACATCTGTAGGCTGGAATAATGGGAACTCAAATACTTGGTCCGATTGTTCTTCCGGATATTTTAACTGGCCAAACATACTTGGAACTTTTAAAAGATAATCTACCAGATTTCTTAGAAGAAGTTACATTATTAGAGAAAAACAAGATTGTGTTTCAGCAAGACGGTGCTGGGCCACACAACGCCAGAATTGAAACAAATTACTTGAATGAGCACCTTCCTGGACGCTGGATGGGTCGGTACGGTCCGATACGTTGGTCCGCAAGATCTCCGGATCTCAATCCTTTAGATTTTTTTATGGGGATATTGTAAGGAAAAAGTTTATAAAACGCTTCCCCAGGATGTCGACGATTTAGATACAAAATTGCGACATGCTATTTGGGCCATCGACGAAGAAATGATGGAAAACGTCGAAAAAAATTTATTAAAACGCCTGAGAGCTTGCGTTAGAATGGATGGTGGTCATTTTGAGCACCTGTTATAAAATTTTTTCGACTTCAAACCAATCCGTTTTTCTCAGAGCGACCAAAGATAATCCGCTCTTTTCAGAGCGACCAACATTTTTCTATGTGAAACATCTTGTATTCGCAGCATTAGGTTTTCGTAAGTATCGCGGAGGTTTCAGTCAAACACAAAACACGTGTCTCGCGCCAATCACGCGTAAAGCTCCATGCACAATAGGCGATAGCAATAGTGATAGCGACAGCGACAAAGGTGCCGACAAAGCTGTAGCTACAGCTTTGTCGGCACCTTTG
>NW_020224676.1:0-3267 GCF_003070985.1 Temnothorax curvispinosus
GCCACACCGCTCTCTGTGGCAACGCAATTCGATCCCCATGTGGGTACTTTATCCTAATCAGGCCCTCGCGTGTGTACACGTTCTGTGGGTCATCCCGCTTCGCAGCCTGCAGCTCTTCCTCTGCGTCTTGTGCCTCTTGTATGACGTCTATCCACGGGGTAGTTTCCGCTCCCTGTCTCGCGTCGTTGATCACCGCTATGCGCTTGTCTTCCGCCGCTCCGTCACCTGCCGTTCCCCTCCTTGAGAGAGTATCCGCTATTACGTTCTCTTTCCCCGGCAGATGATGAATCTCCAGGTCAAACTCCTGGAGGAACGCGAACCATCTGGCGATCCTCCCGTTGTTGTGCACGCACGTGCTCAGGAACTTGAGCGCTTGGTGATCCGTGTAGACCCTCACGTGGCGTCCCAATAGGAGCGTATGCCATTTCCTTAGCGCCCATACCAACGCCAGGCATTCTAATTCCGTCACCGTATAGTTGATCTTGGCTCCCTTCAGGCTGCGGCTCACATATCCCACTGTCTGTTTTTCTCCCGATCCCTCGACGTATTGGAACAGGCGCGCGCCGAGTCCCGTTCTCGCCGCATCCACGTACATTCCAAACCGCCATCCCGGCCGTATGAGATAGAAGTCCGGCGCTTCCTGGAACGCTCGCTTAATTTCATTGAAGGCGTTCTGTTGCGCCGACGTCCATTCAAATTTCCGTCCTTTCTTTAACAACTCCTCCAACGGCCTGGTCATACGCGCCATATTTTTTATGAATCGCCGATCCCAGTTCACCAATCCCAAGAATGATTGGATGTGTTTCTTATTCCTGGGCCGTTCGAAGTCGGCGATCGCAATTCGAGTTTCCTGGTTGATCTCGGCTTTCACCTCGTTAAACGTGTGCCCCAGAAACTTTATCTCTTCTCGCAGGAATTCACATTTGTCACGATTTAACTTGAACCCCGCGGCTTTCATTCTCGCCAGGACCCATTCGATGTGCTCCAAGTGTTCCTCGAGGGTGTCCGACGCGATAAGTACATCATCCAAATATTGAATGACAAACTCCATCGGCGCCAGTGCTCCATCCATTGCGCGCGTAAACGACGCTCCCGCTGTTTTTAAGCCGAATGGCATTCTTCTGAACACATATGTCTGGCCATCAAACAAGAATCCGGTATATTGTTGGGATTCGCCCTCTAACGGTATTTGCCAGAAAGCATTAGTTACATCCAGCGTAGTAAAGTATTTCTTGCGACCGATGCGCCGAAACACCTCCTCGATCGTTGGGGGTTGTGCGTGGTCGTTCGTCATGTATTTGTTGATTTCGCGAGCATCCAGACACAGTCGAATGTCGCCGTTCTTCTTGATGACAACCACCAACGGGTTTACGTACTGCGTTGCCTGCTTCGCGATAATTCCCTTTTTCTCCAGCTCTTGTAGGTATTTCCTCACTCGTTCTTTATGTATTTCGGGTATCGGATATGTCTTTTTCTTGTACGGTTTTGCCGAGTTCATTTCGATCCTATGTTTGTAGTGCTTGACCTTCTCTATTTGGCCGTCGAAAACCTTCGCGTGGCGATTTATGATGTCCTGCAATTTCAGCGTAGCCTCCTCCACGGTGATCGCACTCACAATCCCAATAGGCTCGGTGGGTTGCTGGAACCGTATGTTCACCTCCCCTTCGCATTCCATCTTCATTCGATGCTTCAGCTGGAAATCTATCCCCAGCACTATGTCATACGCCAGCGTCTCTACGATGCAGTATTCATGCGTTAGATCTTCCCCTCTGTATCTTCCCGTGATCCGGGCCTTACTTGTCACGGCCGTTCCCCTTTCGGCAAATGCCCCTCTCAGTCGGAACCGCTTGATCGGTATTACTTTGATCTCTTTGCCGCAATCGAGCAATCGTTGGTAGCATTCCCGCGTGATTGCGGTAATCTGTGACCCGGTGTCGACCAACGCTCTCACCCTGCTTCCGCCAAAGTCGAGCGCTATCATCGGTACATCGGCACATCTGATCTCCGCATTTTGCGCGAGTTCCAAATCTCGGTCAATTTCCTTAATGATCTCTTTGGTTCTGATGATATTCAGCGGCCTATCCTCCGTCTCTTGTGTCATCGTACAACACTTTCGCGATTCTTCCTCTGTGAGATTTCCGCTACTGAGGTCACTTTCACGCCTACGCTTCGTCCCCTTATCGCCTTCTGTGACCCTTTCCGTGTCTTTTTCCGTCTCCGTCGCCGTGATGGCCGCTAACTTCTGTCCGCGTTCATCCGGCCTTGTCGTTCGCACGTCAGGTTGGTATCCCGATCTGATCGTCTCCTTCCTCGGATTATTATTTCTATCCCGGGTATACCGAGTCACCCGGGGTTTCGCCTGACTGTCATCGCTGTCGGGTTCTTCGATTATGTCGACGCCACCGCGCTTTCTCGTATCCGGAGTGTCAGCCTTTCGCCAGCTGTTCGACTTTGTTTGCGGCGAGTTTCTCGTCGCGTCGCGTCTGGCAAAATTGTTTTGGCGTCCGCCATCTTTCGTCTCGTCGCTTCGGTTGGTCGTCTGACTCGACCTATTATTCGCTCGACTCGTCGGCTTATCACTGGTTCTTCGCGCTTCCCCGCGCAATCGTCGAGTTTCTCGCTCGTTTTCCAAAGTGTCCAACATGTCTATCATGTCGGTGTCCGTTTTCGCTATTGACGGCCTCAGCTCCCGCGCGATGTCACCGTCAAAGTGCTCGCGGAGCGTTTGCACCAACTCCTCGTCGGTCATCGGCGGTCGTAACGTTTTTGCTTGACGCGCCATATTCAAGGCATATTCTGTCATCGACATTGTTCCAGGTTTGTATTTGCCAAAATAGATCTGTTGTCTAAAGCGCATCTGCGCCTGGCATCCCCAGAAGTATTGTCGGAACTTGTCCTTGATTTCTTGTATGCTCTCCGCCAGCTGCAACTCGTGCCACTGGCTCGCTGCTCCTTTCATGCATTTGCCGAAATAGAACATCTGTTCTTCTTCGGACACACCTTCGTATCTGGCTAACTTCTCGAATTTCTCGAGGAATCTGATAGGGTTTTGTTTGTCCGTTTTCCCTATGAACGTCAAATCGTCGAACGGACTCTTGATCCATCCTCCTCTAGGCAATCTAGCTTGGATCGGTACCATCTGCAGTCTTCCCGCGTTGAACTGATCCTCGTCGCCGTACGCTCGTGAGCCCGTTTTCTCGTCGGCCTTTTCGCCCGCCGGACCACAATCCGTATTCAGTGTTACGACGGAATCTTGTCTTTGCTGCT
>NW_020224677.1:0-2422 GCF_003070985.1 Temnothorax curvispinosus
AGAGACGGTTGAGGTAATGGAGGTGGATCTATCCCCTCCCGCCCTCATCAAGGATGATCAAGCCTTACTCTTGGTAGAGCAGACACGCTATGAGGCTCCGATGATAACGGAGCCGGAGGAGGAGTCGGGGCTTGCCACCCCGTTGGATAAAGAGGAGGAGAGGCCGGAAAACTCTGTGGGCTATATGTAATGGCCCTCAGAGTACTCCAGGTTAACCTGAACCACGCCCGTGCAGCGCAAGATTTATTCTGCCAGGTCTTGGCAGAGCGCGGGTGTGGTTTGGGTGTAGTGGCGGAGCCCTACCGGGTCCCCAGGGATCATCCCTGCTGGGCCGGAGACAGGGGGGGCTCTGCCGCGATAGTTTGGAGGACGCTGCCAGTGTCCCCCCCGTGCACGAGAAAGTGTGCCGGGGAGGGATACGTGGCGGTGCAATGGGGGTCCGTCTGCGTGGTGGCTGTCTACGCCCCTCCTAGCTGGACCCGTGCCAGGTACAGGCAGCTCCTGCACGAACTGGAGAATTGCGTAAGTGCTTGTACCAACGGCCGGGTCATGGTCGCGGGGGATTTCAACGCGAAGTCAACGCTATGGGGTTCCCCGCGGACCGACTGGAGGGGCGATGCCACCAAACGGTGGGCGGCGGGTCTTGGCCTGTGTCTGGCTAACGCGGGCCGAGAGAGCACTTGCGTGCGGCGACGGGGGGAATCAATTGTGGATCTTACTTGGGCCACACCCCCCGTTGCCCGCGATATACGCGGCTGGCGGGTGGTCTCAGATGTGGAGACCTTGTCGGACCACCAACTAATTGAAATGGTGGTCCAGGCAAGCCCGCCAGGAGTGCTCGCCCGTCGCCTAGCCGCTGGCAGAACGAGACGCAGATGGGCCCTCAAGCAAATGAACGTGGACCTATTTAAGGCCGCAATTATAGGGTCCTCATGGATCCCAGAGGAGGACGACATACCCGGGGCGGCAGATGTGGATGTGGATGCAATGGCCGAGGGCATGGTAAAGGTTACGACGCAGGCTTGCGATGTTGCCATGCCCCGGCAGCAGCCACTGCCGCCCCGGAAACAAACATACTGGTGGACCGAGGAGCTGACCGAACTAAGGCGCTCCACGGTCCGCGCCAAGAGGATTTGGAGGAGGGCACGCGCGGGAAGACGCGTCGCCCTCTCCGAGGAGGAGGCCGGGGAGGCCTGGTGTGCCGCCCGCCAGGACCTCGCCCGAGCGATCTGCGCGGCCAAAGCGCGGGCCTGGAGCGAGCTCCTCGATAGCGTAAAGGAGGACCCGTGGGGGCGCCCTTACAAGCTCGTGCTTAACAAGCTTAAACCGTGGGCGCCCCCGCTCACGGAGCAATTAGACCCCTCATTCGTCGACAAAATTGTCGACGAACTATTCCCACGGGCGGATGGGGGGGAGGTCAACTTCCCTCCCACCGTCCAAACAGAGTGGGACGACGAATGGAGGGTCACGGAGGAAGAGCTATCGAGGGCCATCAGGAGAGTCAGGAGCGGCAAGGCTCCTGGCCCTGACGGAGTTCCAGGCCGCGCATGGAAGTTGGCCGCGGGGGGACTGGCCGGCAAAATGCGGCAGGTGTATACTACCTGCCTGCGAGCCGGCCGGTTCCCCAATAGATGGAAGGAGGCCAGCCTGGTGCTCCTGCCGAAGCCGGGCAAACCACCAGAATTGCCCGGCTCATACCGTCCGATATGTCTGCTGGACGAGGCAGGTAAAATTTTCGAGCGAATCATCGCCGAACGCCTCGTCCAGCACCTGTCCCGGATGGGCAACGAGGGAATCTCTGACGACCAATTTGGCTTCCGTCCCGGGAGATCCACGATAGACGCGATTAAGCGCGTCCTCTCCCGGACGGAGGCCGAGATTGCCGAGGGGAGGGTAGTCATCGGAGTCGGCTTCGATGTAAGGAACGCGTTTAACTCCCTCCCCTGGCCGGTAATCGGGGAGGCTCTTAAGAGCTACGACGTCCCCGTTACCTCATTGAGGTCGTCAGGGATTATTTCCGGGACAGGGGATTGACATATGTCGATCAGGACGGTGTCCTGAGGGTCCGGTTAGTCGAGTGTGGTGTCCCGCAGGGGTCCGTGCTTGGGCCCCTGTTGTGGATCATCGGATACGACAGGGTCCTCAGGACTCCCCTCCCCATGTGTTGCTGGCTCTCGGGATATGCCGATGACATATACCTGGGAGTCAGCGGGGAGGGGTGGCAGGAGCTCTTCAGGCTGGCAAATGTGGCAGCTGAGAGCGTGGTGCGCTCCATAGAGAGGCTGGGCCTGAAGGTGGCCCCACAGAAAACCCAAGTTACGGTTTTTTACAACAAGAGGGAGTGGGGTCCACCTCCAGAGGGGCTCAGTCTCTCCGTACAAGGAGTGAAAGTCCCGACCACTCCGCATTTAAAATACCTTGG
>NW_020224678.1:0-2571 GCF_003070985.1 Temnothorax curvispinosus
TACATTCGGAAGACAACGATAAAATCTGATTTCAAAGTTTAAATGTATAAGTAAAAATTTAATTATCAAACTGTATTTTTTCTTCAAAATCAATGATACGATATTTTCAGCAAATCTTATACGTGCGATACTCACTTCGAAGATATATCTCATCTCTGAACATAAAGTAGCGATGGGCTGTGGCGGATCCGTAAGGCTCGAAATTCTGACAGTGCCATCCCTGGAACTTGTTATCAGGCATTCGTGCGTCAGACGCACTCCCGTTATCATGTCCGTATGCTCGGTGGAATAAGATTTCACTAGCTCAAAATCGTTATTTAGATTTAGTATGTGCAACTTCGCGTCCCTGTCGCCGATAAAAACCCAATCTCGTCGCATATTCATGCACGTACCGAGCGCTTCACCTGGAATCTAAAAAGTACACCTTCGACATCGTAATCACGTTTCGTTTCTCGATGTTAAAAATTGACATTACTGTGGTAGACTTTATGACCCGTCCGGCTCTTTGATCCCAAACGGATACCGTCTTGTCCTCGTTGGCGGACACGATGTATTGTGTGTTCATGGCCAGGTTAATCACGACTCTAGGGCAAGGTCGGTAATGCTTGATCGGGTTATTTCTCGATCTCGAGTCGAACACGTACACAGTCCCGCAGGATGAGCCGGTCGCAAAGAGATTACTCTTCGGACACGATGATATGCAACATAATATCGAATCTAATCTGTCGCTCCTCTGTCTGTGAAAATAAACCTGCACTTTTTGAATTTTATATTTTCATCTATTGTGCTACATATTGTTCTAAATTTATGTCATTTTGTGGCGAAAGCCTCATATATACGCATTCGGTAAATAACGTGGTGTAAATAAAGTTTTGCTTTTTTAATTTTCTTAAATATGATTTAAAATATTTTCTAACTGTGGAACAAATTAGCACAATTGCAGTCCAATATACACAGTCAAAAAGAACTCAAAATTCAACTAGTGCGGCGCTCTCTTCATAGAGGTCACACGCTCCTGGACTATTTAAAAATAATATGAGTAAAATAATAAAATATGCAATGAAGTCAGTTTGACGAATAAACTTTGGAATCGCGTTCTCGAATTATCTGTTTCGACAAGCGAGACATGGAACGCATTATTTGCATTTGAATAATTTAGTGGGAAACGATTATTTCTGCCAAAACAGGAAACATCTTCCTCGCTCAATCTTCTTATCGCGAAACGGCCGAAAGGAAACAGTTCTACTATTACGTACAAATTGTAAGTACTCTTCCAGAGAAGACCAGTGTTCGTGAGTTCCCACGACTTGACCGTATTATCAGCACCGCAACTGTAGATCGTGTTGTCTATCGCCGTCATTTCCTCGATACATGTGTCATGTGCGAATTTGATGCGGGCGAAATTCTTGATTTTGTGAGATAATATTTTGCGTGAGGGAAGTTTCTTGTAAAGTAAGTCTCGTTTTGACGTACAAACTACATGAGAGATTCCATTCTGAAAGCGGGAATCATTATCATTATATCGTTTTCCACAAGGAGAGAAGTCCACCTGACATAATATGCTACCTACTACGTGCATCAGTAACACAGCGTCAATCTCATCCGCAGGCATTTTCTTGATGAACAATCTCTTCTTTCTAGACTCTTGCTGTTTCCATAGTGCTGTTTGTTGTTTGATTGCAACGTATGACAACATCCAACTCCGTTTGTCGGGTCTCGCTGTAATTGACACGTGACTTCTTACATAAAAAAATATGAAAACTTATTCATACCATAATACTGATTGTGAATACAAAAAATTCATATACATATAACTTGAATTAAGTACAAATAAACTACAAGCACATTCTGGATCGAATGTCTACACAGAGAGAAAAAATTTTTTTAATAAAGTCTAAATACATTTACTTAAAATTATATTTTTTATTGAAGTAAATATTCATGCTGTTTAAATAAAAATATTTAATTCTAAATAAAAATGTATAATTCTAAATAAATATGTGTATTATATTATGTAAATAAGCTGTTAAGAACCACATAATAAATATTCTTTTTAATAACAATATTTTCTTCTCAGTGTATTCAAGTTCTTACTTTATCCACATCCGATTGTTGCAATAAACAGAGTTGTACAAGCTTTCTGGATGCGACTTTTTATAAATAAAAAAAGATAGATATTAAAAAATATATATTGTTCTGTAAAACACGCTTTTTTTTAAGACGAAAGGAAATAAAATACTGCGAAATATGTCTGCCAAATCTAACGCAATGTAAGCAACTAATGTGCAATTTGCAAATGTTTGCGGAAGCTCGAACAGCGCTGGCATAAAATGGCATACAGAGTGTTTTATTTATTCACAAAAATAATTGGTCGTGCAAGGAAGGTGCTATTAATTTGAACCAACCGGGACATAAGAGCCAGCTAGCATCCGGCCACATGTGGTTAATTCGCGCTTTCCACAGTGAGTTTGCATCTTTTAAAATCAGGTAGAACCGTTCGCACACTAAGCTCAAAGCGTGTACCAGCGTCGACCCATCTAGAAAGGAACAAATATGCAGGAATATCTGAAA
>NW_020224679.1:0-4822 GCF_003070985.1 Temnothorax curvispinosus
TTTGGGTTTGAAGTTGATGATCGAGTCTGCATGTTGAAGAAAAGTCTTTATGGACTCAAACAGGCACCAAGACAGTGGAATAAGAAGATAAATGCGTTCCTCCTCGATTACGGTTTAATTCAGTCTGAATCGGATGCGTGTCTATATTATATAATAATCGATGGCGTTAGACTGTATGTGATATTATATGTAGATGATGGAATTATCTGTAGTAACAATGTCTCGAAAATGAAGGACTTACTTAGTAAGTTAAGTGCAGTTTTTAAGATTAAAATCTCTGAAGCTGAGTTCTTTGTTGGAATGCAGATAAAGAGAGACAGAAAGTTGAGAACTTTGAAAATGTTTCAAACGGCGTATACCAAAAGAATCTTAAGTAAGTTTAATCACGAAAACTGTATGTCTCTCTCTATCCCAGCTGATCCTAGTATTAAGTTTCTTAAAATCGATGTAAATAATAGTATTAAGCATAACTTTCCATATAGAGAAGCTATTGGTTCGCTTATGTTTTTAATGGTTGCAACTAGACCTGATTTAGCCTATATTGTAAGTGTTTTGAGCCAATTTTCAGAAATGCCTGATGAAAGCCACTGGAATGGAGTAAAGCGTATCTTTCGGTACTTAAAAGGAACAATTGATCATGGCATTGTTTTCGGTCAGTTCAAAGATAACAATCTTGTGGCATACAGTGACTCTGATTGGGCAGGCGATGTAAACACTAGGAAAAGTACAACTGGATGGTTGTGTTTGTTAAATGGAGGACCAGTAGCGTGGTTGTCGCAAAAACAGTCCAGTATCGCACTTTCTGCCACTGAGGCTGAATTTATAGCTTTATAATTTATAGAATTTATAGCTGTGCTCCGTGACCAAGGAGGTTACTTGGTTAAGAAGATTGCTTAACGAGTTAGGCTGTATACAAAAATTACCTACTACTGTTTATTGTGATAACCAGGCTGCTATCAGTTTAGTCAAAAATCCTACTGGATCAAGGCGATCAAAGCATATTGAAACGCAATATTATTATACATGTGATAAACAGAGATCACAGGAAATTAATGTAATTTATAAACCAACAGATCAACAATTGGCTGATTTGCTCACAAAAGCGTTGTGTAAACAAAAATTGGTCAATCTCATGAATCAATGTGGTATGAAGGATATAAATTAAATGCGTAATTTCTTTTGTTTATGAAAATTTTTTTTGTGTGTGTATATGAATGATAAATTGAAAGCTGTAATAGAATATGAATTGAGTGGGAGTGTTGTAATAAGCAATTCATATTTCGCGTTCGTTGGACTCAGGTATTTGTCACGTGCTCTATAACTGATCAGCACGTCAAGCTGCGTGTGCTTTTGGAGAAAGTGGGGAACATACCGCTTCACCGGTCGCACTCTCTGTAACGCTCTCGAACGACTCTGACGTTCCGTTCGCTCTTTGAATAAAGGCACGAGTTATATTATACTTGTCGTTCTATCTACCTACTTACCGTCTCTCATCACCATCCTGCCTGTATCGTCAGCTAATATTAACAATAGGTTATGGGCCCAGACCCTGACGACGCGTTCAGGAGGCTATAGAGAAGAGAAAGAAAAGGGTGAGAGGTAGTGAAAACGAAAACTGTGAGTGAAGACTCTGTGTAAGCTGCTGAACGTGACGCTGGTGCTGAAATATGGCTGAGACCAAGCTGTATCACATTCACCGCTTCAATGGACAGAATTTTCAACTCTGGAAACGTCAAATGGAGATATACATGCTGGAGAACAAACTCCGAAAGTATATTGATGGATCGACGCCGCGGCCGACAGCCACCACGGACATTGCCGCATGAGAACAGAAGGATGCAGAAGCACAGGCCTTCCTCATGCGTGGCCTTGAACTGGATCAACTCCGTTACCTGACGGACTGCAGAACGGCTGCTGAAATGTGGGGGCGTCTCAAAACTATCCATGCAGAGAAGAGTGACCAGTCGGTTCAGGTATTGTTAAATCAATTTATAAACGCAAAGATGGATCCGGATGAAAAAATGGCGGATTACATCGCGAAGATTGTTTCGCTCGCTCAACGTCTAAAGGACATGGATATGGAGCAAAAAGAGGCGGTCGTCATTGCGAAAATTATTTCTAGTTTGTCCGAAAAATACGATAATGTTCGCACGGCGTGGTATGCGGTTCCGCGTAACGATCAAAAATTAGATAAGTTAACCGATCATTTGATAAACGAAGAGTCGCTGTTAAATATGCGTAGTCGAGGTGTAAACACGAGCAACGAACAAGAAGTGTATTCTGCGCGCGGTAAACGGAGCAATGTAAATAGAAAGTCGTCCGGCATGAGTTCTGCGAATGATGCGAAGCGTGGAAGTTGTCATTTCTGTAAGAAACCGGGTCATTGGGCTCGTGATTGTTTTGAAAAAAGAAAGCATTTAGAGAAAAAGGGTAAAGACAAAAATTACTCTCATGTTAGTGAAAAAGTACATACAGATAAAAGCGACAATGCTGAACTGTTTAATATCGAATGTTTAACTGTAAATGAATTAAATGCACGTGACATGTGGTACGCGGATTCGGCTGCAACGGAACATTTGTGTATGAGGCGAGATTGGTTTAAGAAATTAAATTCATTTCAAAACCATGAGCATAAAGTTTGCGTTGGTAATGGTAACCTTGTTGCTGCTGTAGGTGTAGGTGACATTGATGTTAAAGTTAAACGTTCCAATGGTACATTTAATACACATACTATTTCTGATGTGTGGTACGTGCCTGAAATAAAGAAAAATTTACTTTCGATTGGCCGTACGTCGGAAAAAGGAATGAGAGTAATTTTTGAAGAAGGCGGAAAAAGAGCTCTATTTTATAAAGGCAATAAGTTTATTGTAGATGGCTTTAGAGAAGATGAAAAACTGTATAAACTCAATTTCTGGCCTGCTTGTAAATATAGTGAAGCAAATGTTAGTACTAGCAGTTCACTGATGGAGTGGCATGAAAAATTAGGCCATGTTAACTTTCAGACTCTAAGACAAATGATTTTAAACTGTTCAGTGAATGATTTGAAGGTTTTTAATTTAGATAAAGAGGATCCGTTTTGCGAAGGGTGTGTTTTAGGCAAACAGCATAGAAATTCTTTTCCAAAAAATGAGGCTGATAGAGCGAAAAAGCCGGGAGAATTGTTTCATGCTGATCTCTGCGGAAAAATGAGTCAGAGTTCTATTGGCGGAGCAAATTATTTTCTTTTGTTAAAGGATGATTTTTCTAAATACTGTTTCGTTTACTTTGTTAAAGAAAAATCTCATGTTTTGGAAGCTTTGCAAAAATTCTATGCTGATGTTAGAGCCGATAATTGTAATGTAAATTTAATGAAAATTAGAACTGATTGTGGTAAGGAATTTTGTAACAAAGATGTCAAAAAGTTTCTGCTGTCTAAAAGGATAAAACACGAACTGACCACACCTCGCGCTCCTGAACAAAATGGGTATATTGAGAGACAAAATAGAACCATAGTTGAATCAGCTAAAAGCATGTTACATGCAAGAAAACTACCGCTATACTTATGGGCTGAGGCTACTGCTACTGCAGTGTACGTTAAAAATAGAACTGCAACAAATACTCTGAATGGCAAAACACCATATGAAATGTGGTTTGGAGAAAAACCTTCTGTTAGTCACCTAAAAATTTTCGGCAGTACATGCTACGTTCACATTCCCAAGGACCAAAGAAGTAAGTGGGAGATGAACTCTACAAAGATGATGCTGATAGGCTATAGTGATGGAAATAAAGCCTATAAGGTGTATGATCCAGCCCTTCGGAAATGCTACGTAAGAAGAGATGTAGTGTTTGATGAACGACCTCCCTCAGATGATGTGGTAGTTGTCGGCACTGATAAAAACGATGTCGATAACGTGAAACAAGGTGATTCCGAGTATGACGAGCTGAAAGAGTCATTGAAGAGAAATCCAAGAGCTCCTATCCCAAGGGATCCCTATCCACTTAGACCAAGAATACCTTCTACGTCAGATGCTGAGTTGAAAATTGCCGAAGCTCTGTTCACAACCTGTAAGCCACAGACTCTGAAAGAAGCTGTAGAAGCTGAGGATGCGGCTGAATGGATAAGGGCTATGCATGAAGAGTTGAATTCACTCGAAGAAAACGAGACATGGGAGCTTGTTAAAAGGCCTGAAGACCGGACTGTAATCTCGAATCGTTGGATATTCAAGAGAAAATACACTGCGGATGGCGAAATAGATAAATACAAGGCTCGCCTGGTCATAAGAGGATTCTCTCAGAAAGAAGGAATAGATTATAAAGAAATTTTTGCACCAGTTGTAAAGTACAATACAGTAAGAACAATTCTGTCTATGGTTGCTGTTGATGATCTAGAAATGATTCAATTTGACGTAAGGACTGCCTTTCTTTACGGAGATCTTGAAGAGACAATCTTTATGGAACAACCATTTGGGTTTGAAGTTGATGATCGAGTCTGCATGTTGAAGAAAAGTCTTTATGGACTCAAACAGGCACCAAGACAGTGGAATAAGAAGATAAATGCGTTCCTCCTCGATTACGGTTTAATTCAGTCTGAATCGGATGCGTGTCTATATTATATAATAATCGATGGCGTTAGACTGTATGTGATATTATATGTAGATGATGGAATTATCTGTAGTAACAATGTCTCGAAAATGAAGGACTTACTTAGTAAGTTAAGTGCAGTTTTTAAGATTAAAATCTCTGAAGCTGAGTTCTTTGTTGGAATGCAGATAAAGAGAGACAGAAAGTTGAGAACTTTGAAAATGTTTCAAACGGCGTATACCAAAAGAATCTTAAGTAAGTT
>NW_020224680.1:0-32984 GCF_003070985.1 Temnothorax curvispinosus
TTTAACCAACTCACTATCCGAGTGACTACGTTGCTCATAACCAAAAAGTAATTTTGAAGGAGAAGCCTTCACTGAGGAATGAAATGTATTGTTTATTACATATTGGATAGATCCAATCGCGGAACACCATGGTTGTTGTTCCTTAACAATTCTTTTAAGAGACGCTTTTAAAAATCTATTAACTCTTTCTACTATGCCATTTGCCCATGGAGCAGCAACAGCAACTTGACGATGTTTGATATTACGAACTTGCATAAACTCTGAAAATTCATTTGAAGTGAATGCTGTACCTCTATTCGATACTAAAATATTTGGATTTCCAAATGTGTTAAACAACCATTCCAGATGTTTGATAGTTTCTCTTGAACTGGTAGACTTAACGGGAAACAACCAAGTAAATCGCGTAAACGCATCTATTATTAATAAAATGTGTTTGAATTCCTCAACTGACTCTGAGATCGGGCCAAAGTTATTTATCATAACTTCCGGAATTACGAATCTAGGTTTATCCTTTCCTTTACGAAAGACAAGACCATCAATCAAAGTAAATTTTTCATCATCTTCAAACTCTAATTTTTCCGCAATATCTTTTAATCTAATATCATGCAACTGCTTATATTCTAGCTCTCTTTCAAGAGGCATTGGTTCTATATACGCAACAGCTCTACTTAATGCATCCACATGAGCCATCCAGGTAGTAGAGAAGGTAGGTCGTAAGGAGAGTAGAACAGCAGAGGGAAGCAAGCGGAAAGCAGAGAAATGTTAGGTCTACAATGCGAGTCGTAAAGTCGTGAGTCATAAGAATTGACCAATCACAATCGAATTTGAGGAGAATAATCGACTGTGATTGGTCAATTCTTACGACTCACGACTTTACGACTCGCATTGTAGACCTAGCAAAAGATTTGGTAGTGAAAGGGAAAAAGGTTAAGAAGGAAGCGAAAGAAGTAAGCACGATAGAGCGGAAGGAGAGAAGAGGGTGTGAGAGGGAGGCAGAGGAAGGGAGAGGAGAGAAAGTATTTGCATGTGTTAACCTCGTTACAGTTAACCTCGAGAAAAGGAGAAGTGAGTAATTAAAATGCATGTAACTTGTTACAAATAAATCAGGATGGAATACGAGGGAAGAGCGATAGCGGAGGCGGTGGAAAGGATAGTGGAGGAGAAATTAAGGAAGATGGCGAAGGAGAAAAAAGAGGTTGACAAAAGGAAGGAGGAGAGGTTAGAGGAGCTAGAGGAGAAAGTAAAGAAGATGGCGAAGGAGAAGAAAGAGGCTGACAAAAGGAAGGAGGAGAGGACGGAAGAGCTTGAGGAGAAAGTAAGAATATTGGAGAGAAAGGTAGAAAGACTGGAGCTAAATGGAGGCAAAAGGAAGAGGGAGGACGATGAGGAGATGGGAAGAAGAAATGGTGGGCGGGGACAGGAGAAAGGAACGAGGACGATCAAAAGAAAAAGGAACGTAATTTTAAAGGTAGAGAAAAAGAAATGGGGAGGAAAGAAGTCGAACTAGGAGAAGGTGAAGGAGCTGTTCGCGGAAGGACTTAAAGTAAGGGCGACGGTAAGAGAGGTGATCGTGGTGGGACAAAGGGGAATGTGGCTAACCATACTGGTGAAGTTGGGAGACGAAGAGGAGAAGTGGCGGGAAGCGAGAAGAAAGGCAGGGAATAGAATAGGGGTGAAGATACACGAGGGCAAATCGGTGGAAAGGACAGATAGAGAGAGAGAAGAGAGAGAGGAGAAAATAGAGGGGAAAATACGTAGGAGTACAGGGAGATCGGAGGATGAGGAGATGTCGAAGGAGATGGAGAAGAAGCTGCTCGTCGGAAGAGAGTCGGAAGATGAGAAGGAGGAAGGAGGAAAGAGGGACTGGGCCAAATACAAGGCGAAGAGATGGTGAGGGACTGAGGACCTAAGGCGGGGACGAAGCAGAAGCGGGGGAAGAAGAGGAAGACGGCTATGGGGAGCGAATCTTGGATTTATGTTATGTTGTGTTTATATTGTTAAAAGTTAGATAATTGTTTGTAAGAGGTTTAGGTACGTTCCTCATAAGAAAAAAACGCCTTGTATACCCTACGGGGATATGCAATAAATATAATACATACATACATACATTTGTTCCCAACGATATTACGATGGCTCCATTCTTTGCTCCGTCAAAAAATACGCGCATATCCTGTAAAATAATGATGAACTAAGCACTCTGATATAATATACAGAGATATGTAAATATACTATCTTAAAACAAAATATCTATTTTAATGCCAAAACATAATTGTATGTAACCGATATATTTTCAAGCGGATTATATGTAAACAGAAAATATTGTATTATATTAAATATCTTTGAATAAGAATCATATAACATTCTTTTTATAAATCATTGTTGCCTTATCCTTTGCTCGTAAATACTGATTATATTATAAAAATTAATTAATAATGATTTAATAAATAAATATTAGGGGAGACCGGGGCTAAGCCGACACTATTTTTTCAAAGGCAATTTTTAATATTTAATTAAAATTTTTAGGCAAATTCAATGATATATATTTAAAGAGTGTTTCTTCAGGTACAAAATTGATTCAGGAAGTTTTACTGTACGTCGCTTTGTTTTGCCGCCAGGAAAGAAAAAGTGACGCGAAGACAAATTTTCGAATTAAAAAATGACGGGGCAAACTCGACACCCCGCCGGGGCAAACTCAACACTTTGTTTGATTGACACAATTTGATCTGGAACTTATTTTTTTTATTGTTTAAAAATAAAAATACATTGTTTATCAAATGAAAAGACATTTTGTATTAGAAATAAAAAGTCGGAATAAAGTAAACAATTATTTAAAATAATGAGAAAAAAAAAGATTAAATTTTTAATTATCTTTTTCTGAACTGTCTGAAAAACAATTTATACACGTAAACTCGCGATCAGATGTGTGCACACATTCGTCAACATTCGTCATGAGCCATACGGTTGCATAAGATGCATTATTTGTTATTAGAAGCTAATAAAATGTTTTTCAAACACACGCAACAGATGTTCCTTAAATCGTCATCGGAATCGGACAAAACAGTGACCTTTTTTGCCTTTGATTTTCGCAAAACCGGTTTCGATGCACTTCCGGTGCTCGTCGATGGTTGTTCTACATTTTTTTTAGGACGTCCTCTTTTTTTGGGACAGTAGGATTTTCAGCTGGATTTTCCGGAGCAGTGTTTTTGGAGTTTTTCTTTTTTGGAAGAGCTGTCCTCTCTTTCTTTTGCTTTGCTTCCACTTGTTCTCTTGCTAATTCTGTCATCTCCGGTGAATTTGTAAGAATAGCACTTTTTCTGCGTTTGCGCCCTTTTCGTGTTTGCTGCTTTGGCGCTGCTTTTGGAAACGGCTGGATGGTTTCGAGTGTTAAGCTGAGTTCCTTGCTATATGTGGTTTCAGTTGAAGTGCTCCTGTTTCTTCTTTCGGTGTTCATGATTGCAGCAATATTTTCCTGATCTTTGTGACGAAAAGATGACGAAGCAATGGGTTCATTTGTTATTTCCAATGTTACGGAAGCCGCAGATGTCGATGGCAAATGCAAAGTCTCGTCATTTTTATTGACCGCAGAAGAACTGGAAGGCACAGGATTATCCCGATCTGTAACGCTGCTTGGCAGGAACTCAACGTCTTGAAAAATGTCCTTGTTGAATGGCGAAATCCCTGTGCATTCAAAACCGGAAACTATGTTTTCATACGTCGCAGCTCGTGGCAATGATTTTCGAATTATTCCAAGGATGTCATAAATTGTCATCGTTTTTCCAGGATTTGCTGTCATCCAACTGTCACACTGAGAATTGATAGCTTTTTTCAAAGGACCGTAGACAGTGCGGTCTAATGGTTGCAGCTTGTAGGAACAGTGAGGTGGAAGTGACAGCACAATTATCCCGTTTTCTTTGCAGAAATCGAGTCCAGTGATGGAAAGATGAGATTCATGATTATCAAGCACGAGCAAGACGGGGGCATCGACGGAGGCACGAACGTGTTGTTGGAAAAAATTCAAAAATTGGTTGAAATGCTCCGCGTTCATCCACCCACTAGAATTTGCAGCACCTGCAGAGCCGGGCGGTCCATCACGCAAAAAATAGTCCTTGAAACGCTTGCGTAGAAAAATGAAGAACTGTGGCAAGGATCGCCCTTCCGCTGACACTGCCATTGCTAAAGTAACTAGTGTGCCCCGTTCACTGAAAGTTACTCTTCCGATTTGTTTGGTCCCTCGTCGAGCGATTATTCTATCAGGTCTCTAAACCGTGGTAACCCCCGTTTTGTCCATGTTCCATATTCTTTGCGGCGGTAAAAGGTGACGATTCAGGACAGTTTGAAGATTCGAAAAAAAGCCTGGACATTCGTTCTGTTAAAACTGGTTGCGCGCGCGAGGCTTGTTGCCTCTGGTTTCCTCAATGACAGAGTCGGGTGTCTTTTCAAAAATGCGGTCAACCAATCTTTACCCGCCATGCGAGTCTTCTCCTACGATGTTGGCATTGGCAGTTCCAACTTTCTGGCGAAATCGAAAGCCAATCCTCGAACTTCTTTTGCTGACAGTCCAAAATACATGTCATTGCAGTGGGTTAAATATTTCACTAAAGTCTCTTCTGCTTCAGCATTTATAACCTGCATTAAAAATATGAATTTCGTAATGCAGTGAACGTACGCTCATACTTCATAGTTGTTACATACCGTAGTGTGTCCACGAACGTGTACGGTCGCTATATTCTTCTCTAGTTCATCCTCAGTAGTGTTTTTGAGCCAGCCGTGCAGCGTCGGTCTTGACACCTCGAATATTTCTGCAGCATGTTTAATCTTCATTCCTTCTTTTTTTCACAGCAAGTACAGCTTTTTTCATGTTTTCTTTATCAATTACTGGTCTTTTTTTCTTGTATGTACGAACCATTTTGCAAGCTAAAAGCACTTATTTACAGTTTACCGAAATAAGTTAGTGTCGACTTTGCCCCGGGTGGCGTCGTGTCGACTTATCGATAATGTCGCTTTATCGATAATGTCACTTTAGGTTAGTGTCGTCTTTGCCCCGGTGGCGTCGTGTTGACTTAGCCCCGAACGTCGTTTTTTACTTTTGTTACTCCAAAAATATATAAATTTTGAAAATATGCAAAAATTATTATCGGATTCGTATAAAACATCGAATTTTCCATCAAAATCACTTATCGGTAGATTCGCAAGAGTAAAGTTCGATGAAAGAGTAGACATTTTCGAGAGATCAGAAAAATTACTTTTCACTATCAAAAACACTTATGTCGCGTTAAAAATTACACTATAACTCAGAATGTTACCAAATTCCGTTGATAATACTAGCACATAAAGACGCATTTACAGTAGTAAAGGCAAGTTTCTACGATAGATTTAAATTGGCAAAAAGCCTAGTGTCAAGTTCGCCCCGCTGTCGGCTTAGCCCCGGTCTCCCCTATATTATATATATCACATATGATAGTTATTCAGTTATATATTTAATTGAAAATATAGCATATTTAAAATGTTTTTTATATATCAATCCTTAGACAGCATCCATGTCTGAAACACGTCTTTACACAAGGTTGAAGGTTTTGGGTTAAATGCAATGTGTGTGCATATTATATGAGAAATAAACGCATGTAAAAATTCTTATTTTAGAAATATACAGAAACTTTTGTTATAATAAAAATAAAAAAAAATAAAGGATTTTTTCTCATCTAATTGTTTATTCCAAATTTTGCTAAGTAGAGCAATATTTGTTACAATATCCTGAATAGAGCAGAACAATCTGTGCAACACAATGGAATAATAAGTTCAAGAGTCTTCGAATACAGATAATAAACATATAATAAGAGATAATAAAACAGGATTTTGTTAAAAATTTATTTCAGTATAAACAATTTTTTTATTATAATTTTCATTGCATTTTTTATTAAATTGTATTTTTCAAGTAAAAAGTATAATTTTTCTTACCTCAGGATAAGCCACAACTACCTCACCGGCAATTGGTTGCACGACCTGGGAATTCAATCCTGCGATCTCCAAGGTGTTATGCAGCAATGAGATCGCAGGCTTGAACGCAAGATGACTATTAATTAGCACTATATTAATTCTGTCTTTTTCTATTTCATGTCATGGTCTGATTGCATGGCCTATATATTCCTCAGTAAGTTGTTGAATAATAGGGAAGAAATAGTAATGCCTTATCCACAATGAAATATAGAGCATTTCGTATTCTTAGCCACAAACCTTCGGGTTTCGCAATAGATGCTGGGTGAGTTCGAACAGTCGGATAACTTGGACCACCAACTTAATCCTTGAGCAAAGTAGCCCAGTCAAATGGGTATTTGATAAGGAAATAATAGTACCAGCGCTGTAACTAGCGTGGAAGTGTGTTTTTTGGGGTTGTAATGAAGATACTAAAAGCCTACCCCCATACCATTGTCGTAGCAAAAATGGAGGTGCAAAAAAGTCCAAAAAATTGGTTTTTTGCCAATAACTCAAAAAGTATCACAATTAGGGAAAAAAGTAAAGACGTAAAAGTTGTAAAGAATGAAATTTCACACAAAAAAAGTATATATAAAAATGTTGTACGACCAATTGCAGTCGATCTAGATTTTTTTGAAATAATAGGTATTTCATGACAAATGAAAAACACGTGAGCGCATCGCGCATTTTTTATCGATAGTTCGAAAATGGCGACTCGAATAAAAAAATAGTTCAAATAAAAGTTGTAGACAATTCAATTACGAACAATTTCCATTTTTATTTTTTTTTTCGATACGATCAGTATTGACAGAGATATGAATTTTTTAAAACATTTATTATCGCTCCTCGAGTATGATTTTTAGTGGTAAAGTCGCTTGTAACTCAGCATCTGTAAGTTTAAATGACATTACATCTTATGAAAGTAAAAGATAATTACATTTAGAAAATTTTGATGTATATACAAACTCATTTTGGATATATGCGTACGCCCTACAAGTCGCCATTTTCGAACTATCGATAAAAAATGCGCGACGCGCTCACGTGTTTTTCATTTGTCATGAAATACTTATTATTTCCAAAAAATCTAAATCGACTGCAATTGGTCGTACAACATTTTTGTATATACCTTTTTTGTGTGAAATTTTATTCTCTACAACTTTTACATCTTCACTTTTTCTCCTAATTGTGATACTTTTTGAGTTATTGGCAAAAAACTAATTTTTTGGACATTTTTTGCACCCCCATTTTTGCTACGACAATAGTACGGGGGTGGGCTTTTAGTATCTTCATTACAACCCCAAAAGACACACTTCCACGCTAGTTACAGCGCTGGTACTATTATTTCTTTTATTAGCCAAAATTTCGGCCAATTTGACTGGGCTAAAGGTACAAGGGCTAAATAGAATATAGCCTACTATGGGTGGCTTGCCTTTAGCAACCCGAAAGAACAATATCTACAGACAATGGAAAAAGCTAAAACTGAATAGATGTTATTTTGTAATAATGAAACAAAATAAAATAAATTAAGAGAATAATAGAATTTAAAACATCGTAGAAAAAAGGATTTTTCAGAATTTTTTATAAAGAAACGTAAAAAGCAAACAAAACGTCAAACTTTTCATGTTCATCCTTTAGCCTTATTTTAAGAATATATTTTTATTTTATAAATAACAAAAATGCTCTTTTTTTCTATGTTATATTCTAGTCACTAGAAGATGTAAATGATGGACGATGTAAATGATTCTAGCTGTTCTAGATAACTGAAACGTAAAAAGCAATTTTTCTTATTCTGAAGAAGTGTAGCTATTGTCTGAACTAGAACTAAACCAATATTTTCATTCTGGACAAAATAACGACCTTTTTATTAAAAATATTATAATTTTTCTCAAAATTTTGTTAGTATTTTATTAAAAGAAAAATAACTAATAAACGTATAATTTTATTCTAGTTCAAACAATAGTCATACTTCTGAATTAGAGTTCCTATAATAAGAGTTAGGACAAACCGCCGCCATGTACAGCCAAATGTTATAGCTTTGTCTCACTCCCACTAACTTCTTGGCTGAAGCATACGACGATCATGATAGCTTTGTCTCACTCCCACTTACAGCTTGTCTCATTCTCACTAACTTAGCTGAAACATATGACGGGACCAATCAAAAATCGTCACCACATTGGCTTAACTCTTATTATAGGAACTCTATTTTGAATAAGACATTCTTTTATTTTATCAGATACCTAGAACAGCTAAAATCATTTACACTGTCTATCATTTACAGTTTTACACCTTCTAGTGATCAGAATATAATATAGAAAAAAAAAAAACAATTTTGTTACTTAAAAAATAAAAATATATTCTTCAAATAAGGCTAAGGGCCGGTTGTTTCAACCTATTGGTAAGCTACCTGATAGTTAAATCACATGTCTATCTTTGTCCAATGTAAAGGATAAACAAAGACATACATATGATTTAATTATTAGGTAGTTTAGCAACAGGCTGGAACAACCAGCTCTAAGAAAACATGCAAAGTTTTACGTTAGTCACTTCTTTCGTTTTTCTACAAAAAATTCCTGAAAAATACCTTTTTCCGACCTTTCAAATCAGAATACCCCCTTAAGTATTATTTCGCAGAAAATACCCGTTATTTAAGAAAGAGAAGGAAAGATGCATAAATAAATCATTCGTAATATGTATAAATGTACGTGGTACGCAGTATATCTGTTTACTTCTTACTACTATTATTCATTTGCGCACAGAACGATTATTCAATCAGTGACGATCGTTATGTAATACATGATTGATTATTACATAATGCAGTATGATAATTGTTAATATACATACGTTAAAGAACTGTATTAACATTGCGTGGACACCATGTTTTTGGAGCACTTACCCAGAAACTTTTAAGTCCAAAAAATTTTTAAAAGCGTTTCTGTGTTACAAAAAAATCTATAAAAATTCATGTATCTTTAAGATTTCAAAAAGTGATTTCTATATTTACATAGGCCGGAACTGTTGCAATTTCTTTTTAGTGTTAAAACGTCAGGAGAAAACTGTAAAATACGAAAAATTGACTGTGCCTTAAAAGACCCACGGAGTGTCCGCGGAGTGTAATGTCAACAAAAATGAGTTAATTATATATATTATAATTGTATTTTAGCAAATAATATGTAATTATTTGTTGTTATGTTATTATTATCAATAACTTGTAGCCTACTAGAAAAATTATACTTGAGAATATAAATAAATATAAAATTCGGACATTTTAACAAATAATAAGATTTACTTATTCTCACCGACTTCTTCGTGTTAATTCAGCCTTATGTGGTGCCAAAATATGCGATCTCACATCAAACTTAGGAGCATGACAACACTTTTTTTTCCTTTTTTTTCAATTAATTAAGAAAAGAACAGAAGAGAAAGAACGTTTTAAAATATTTAAACCATCAAATGCAGACTAAAAAAATTTAGCAATTTTGGACTTTGAACTGGAATATCTTATTATAGAGGACACGTAGAGCACAAGTAAAGACAGTTTTATTATTTGTATAATTTGACACCAACAAATAGATTGAACCCATTCAGAAACGCATCAATTCAGTCGTTATAGCTGAACAATAAATCTTGCCTGCGCACAACCGGCACAACTAGTTGATCGCCGTAAATGTAGCCAGTGCCTTCTTCACGCATACTTGGCACGAAACACTACAATGTCTCTTAATCTTTGAAAAAATGCCGTTGCATATTTTTGAAAAATTTAATCAAAATAAAAAATACCTATTTAATGCCAAAAAACTTGGCGCTGCTACATCAAATAACTTAAATTTATAATATATCCATTAATATTATTTATAATATATTTATTATTAATATATAATATTAAATCGTATATATTTATATAAAATATTAAATCGTATTATTATGTCCACACATCACACACATTTTAATTGTTTTTGAATATTTTTAGGTGTAGTAGCGCCAACTTTTTTTACATTATAAATATATATTTTTTAAATTAAATTTTTCTAAAAAATATATATAACAGTTTTTTTCTAAGCTTTATTTATACTTAGTGTCATTTTCTAATAGACTTTTTATAAGTAGGCAAGCGCCTACTTACATGTAGAGAAGCCTTTTTTGTACGTTTTCTTTTTTAAGGTTACTTATATATTTTATTTATTGCCAAAAAGGAGCTTTTATACAACAAAAAGATTTTATTAAATGTTTTTATTCACCACGATCGTGGTGTACTTACTACATCTTGATTTATTTTACAATTTAATGTAACATATTTTATTATTAATTACAATATCAATTAGTACAACATTTTTTATATTTACGGTAATTTCACTTCTTTACATTAACATTATATGCAGCAACTGCACGCAAAGCCTGTTAATAATTTTTAATACAACTTACGCTTGTTTACTCTTGCGTAAATTAGATGCAGTGTACATATAATTATAACAGAAATTAATAAATAGCTTTATTACAAAGAATATACTTAACAATATTATAAAAAAATTAAAGAACAAAAATGCGTAGACATCTATCAGATTTTGTTCTACCCAGCTTTGAGATCTCAGCGGCGTTACTAAAGTTCCATTTGGATGACGGACGGTGTATTCAATGCTCCAAACAGCTAAATCTAATGGCGGTATTGGCCGATCCCGGAATTCACTGGATAATTGCTTCATGTTTCTTGTATAACTGTACAAACAAATGTTTTATTATTAATGATGTAATACAAAAATTGTATTTTAATTAAAGACCGCATCTTCATTAAAAAGACAAATAGGACAAGACATAAACAGAAAAACAAAATTTTATAATTTATTATTTTATAAGCAATTGTTTCTAAAGGAATTAATAAATTGATTATACTAACTAAACATTAGAGTTCAAACATTATTTGAAATGTAAGTATATTGCTAAACTGTTTAAATAGTAATAATTAAAACATGATCGAAATATGATACCTTTCGTTGTAAAGTACTTCTTCAACTGCGTGCAATATGGACTGCGCGGACAAAGTTTTAATATCCAAGTGTATGCCAACGCCTTTAGCTACTAATATTCTTGCATTGGGTCTTTGATCCATGAAGAAAGGCATTACGATCACTGGTATACCTTTCCAAATGGCTTCCTGCGTACTGAGGAGGCCACCATGCGTCCAGATTGCTCTTACATTTTTATGAGCTAAACACATGAAGGCATATTATAATAAAGTGTGCAAATTAGAAACTTGCACTTTACTTCCTCATTATTACAGATCGCTACCATTCCTCCTATTTTATTTCGTTCACAAAAGCTCCTTTTATGAGGAAGCTTGTATTTCATTTGTTGCATATTTATTAGTATTTATTAGTTTGGCTTCTTCATAAAGGAAGCTTTATGAGCGAAATAAAATAGGAGGAATGGTAGCGATCTGTAATGATGAGGAAGCAAAGTGCAAGTTTCTAATTTACACACACGCAGAAAATTTTTCTCGAATAATGTAGAATACTTATAATAAAATTTACTAGATTTGCTAGGTACCGGTAAGATATACGCGTATTCAACCGGAAATTAATATATGACAATAGAAAAGTAATAGTTTGATCAGATACATCTTGTAACCTAAAGGTAAATAAATTTGCCATACTAACAAGGAAATATGAGAACAGTAAAAAAAGTCCCATACTAGTATGTGTATATTCGACGTTGTAGCTTGAATTGCCAACTTCACATGTCTTGGATTGAGCGTTGTTTTTTAAGACAGTATAGGAAAAATATAATCTAGAATGGTACTTATTGTGAACTGTATAGAAATATTCGTTGCGTATCTGGCAATAGTCTATGTTCTTCATAGAAATGCGATAGTAACCGCGATCGTGGACGACGGAAGGTGCGCGGCGCGAGCAGCAACGTGGGCTCGCGCGGCGAGAGGATTCGGCTCGCGCCCGCTACGCGGCGCATCGCCGGTATATTCTCGCGTGATTAAGATTCAACATCGACCTTTATATCTAGGGCAGCTCGGCAGGGTCCCTACAGCGTTCTTAAGTTCGCACGTGGCGGACAGCTGATCGCCACAGCCTATAACGGCAACTTATTCAACTTATGTTTTTTGACATGACTGCAACAGACGTCTCGTTTTTTGTTCATCAGCGATATTCGGGATAAGACACAATCGGACAAGATATAATTGAATCATTCGTCTTTAAATTAACGTAGTAAAACGCGCTCTCGAAAGTCCCATACTTGATGGAAATATTTACTTCTGTGTATAGTTTTATTTTTTGCTCTCTAAATTTTCCTATACTTTCTTGAAATCTTTTGCATATTATGACTATATCCTAGCCGTGCAAGATTAGTATAATATTTACTTTGTTCGTGTATACTTGTATTTACGAGAAAAATTTTCTGCATGCACTTTTTTCATTTTAAATTTAACCTTTTTATGAATTGAAAAAGGGTCAGCTTAGTAGCACAAGTGGAGTTTTACAATTAACGCAATGTCAAATCGATATATTGACTTTGGGAGCTCAAGCTACATGGTCCATATATGGACTTTCGCATATGGACTTGATCGCGTATAAAGCTGGATCTAATCAACCAAATTTTAAAGAATAATAATAATAATAATAATAAACTTTAATAACGGGTAATAAACCCTTTAGCGTACAAAAGAAAAAGAAAAAGAAACAAAAACAATAAAATTACACAACATACTATAAAAAGCATTTAAGTTACGAGAGTAGACGATAAAGTTTTCGGTTAAAAGTTGATGCAGAGCCACCAAAAGAGTCAACCTTATTGGAGAAATTACTTGCAGATGTTATCAGCTTATTTACACAAGAATTTGCGCTATTATACAAAGTGCTGTGATACCCGATGTGGAAGATGGAGTACTGTCTTAATTCTCTAGTCGGGATGTTAAAATAGATACGTTCCAACAAATCTGGGACAATCAGTAAAGTGGTTGGGAAGCTTAAAAATAAATGTAAGGTCAAAGGATAGTGTCTTGTTTTCTAAAAATAGCAGATTTAATTTATCTAATATACCGCAGTAGTCATGGCAAATAATTGACATAGGATTACCTAGCCGATAAGCAGCCATACGCAGAAATTTGTGCTGCACACGTTCAATCAATATCTGATGGCATTTGAAATACGGAGACCGAACTATGGAACAGTACTCTAACTTAGGGCAAACTAACTTAGAGTATAATAATTTTAAAGTGGTTATATTCTTAATTATATATGAAATAGGGGTAGAAAAGACTAAAGAATATAATAAAATTAGAAACAGCCCGATATCTTAAAATTTGCGGAAGTTAGAGCTATTACAGACATTTCCCAAAAAAATATGGACTTTTGATCGCGTAAAAAGCTGGGCCTAATCAACCAAATCTTAAAGAGTTATATATGAAATAGGGGTAGAAAAAACTGAAAAATATAATAAAATTAGAAATGGATTGATATCTCTAAATTTGCGGAAGTTAGAGCAACCACAAACATTTCTGCAAAAATTCTAAAGAGTGACCGCAAAAACAGGCCAAAAATAGCCCCTTTTTTACCCTTGAATTTAGACTTCTACTTGGTACTAAATGATAGTCTATAATAAGGCATGAATCCTCAAAAAGTTTTAGAATGAGCCGGCTTTTTATTTTCAAGATATGGAGGGTCAAAGTTGGTGATTTCACCAACTTGCGTATTCGCTGTTTTAAAACGTTGAAATGGAAACTTACATAATAATAGGTTCAAAAAACGTATTCGTTCGCTGTTATGTGATTATTTACAAGTATACGCAAATATATGTTAGTATAAATGTGAAAAAGATATACGGTTACATTAATTTGTGCACTTATTCGGAACCCATTTTGTCGTAACATTTTTTTTACAGGATCATTTCATTTTTCTGCATATCACTTCATAATCATTTAAAACCGTTTTATTTTCAGAAACTTTTATGTAAGTGTAAGTATAGGTTCTTATTTAAATAAGACGCGTCCGATATTCAACGATCTAGGCTGTGTTCGGAGAGCGCACTATCAGTGCTAGTCGCTCCATCTGCATCGTTCATTAGATATTAAACGAGGATAGATTGACATAATAGCGCTGATAGTGTGCTCTTCGAACACAGTCCCAGGATGGCGGTACGCATGACAGCGAATACGCAAGTTGGTGAAATCATCAACTTTGACCTTCCATATCTTGAAAATAAAAAGCCGGCTCAATCAAAAACTTTCTGAGGATTCATGCCTTATTATAGACTATCATTTAGTATCAAGTAGAAGTCTAAATTCAAGGGTGAAAAAAGGGGCTATTTTTGCGGTCACTCTTTTATTAAAAAAGAACCGCTTTATCGATCATCGCCAAATTCAATCCCAATCTTTCTTACATGATACTCTATCAATTAAAAAAAATGCATCCTGATATCTCAAAAATTACGGAAGTTAGACCATGAACGGACAACAAAAGCGTTACACACACACACACACACACACACACACACACACACACACACACACATTCATACATACACACGGACATTTTGTACAAAAGTGATTTTTCGGCGTTTCAGAACATTCTAAACATTTTGCCAAAAATATCTGAAAAAAAAATTTTTTCACGAAAACAAAGCTTTCTCTATGAGAAAGCAAAATACATTATAATATATTATAATAAATATAACAAACATGTTACAATAAATGGTAAATTTCAACTATTACCATGGAAATCTCACATTGATACAAATTGATAGAAAATTTCATTAGCTGTACATGTCTTTATAAAACTAATGTGACTTTATGACATTTTCAATCAACAATTTTGTCGTCTGTGTTTAATTTTTTTAAAAAAGGCAAGTTTTTTATTATAATAAAAATCACTCTCTTATTATAAAGAAATTACAATATATAGGTAATTGTAATAATTAAAAGCTAAAATTGTTTTAGGCGTGAGAAAACTACAAAATCGTCCAAACATTACTGCGAGATACTCAGATTAATTTAATACAACAAAAATTAATTTTCTTATATTGTAGTTATTTTTAATATGTAGTTGTGCTGTAATTATATACATATATATATATATATTTATATGTATCTATCCACAAAATATTTGTACATATATGCGATGTTTTCATGTTTACCGATATTTTACCAAAACACGGATGGTTGATGTAACAATTTGAATATGTATTACGTAAAAGTAAGTAATACTCACAATAATTATACATTTCATTTTGCTCAACGCTATTTTGAGAATGGTATTACAATAATATCTAAAACTCAAAATTATAGATATTCTAATGGTTAATAGAGAAATATTAAACTTAATTATAAGAATTTTTCACGTTGATAAGAGAATGTACGAAATGCAATGGCTAATTAAACAAATATTACGAGAAAATAAAAAATATGTATCTTATGTTTCTTGCACGGAAAAAAAGAGTAACTATTATTGCTAAATCTAGTCGTAAAATATGGATAACTAACATTTTTTGCAGCAAGAGCTATATTTTTGCAGCAAAAACAAAAGGTTTTGCTATTATTGCTAAATTATAGCTCTTGTTGCAAACCATATTTCACGACTAAACTTAGCTAGTTTTTTCCGTGCGTATTCTCCTAGAAATTGAGAAACGTACATAAAACTTCGCTTTGCGGCATCCATTTCACAACCATTACATTATTCGGTATCTCAAATGGCACATCAATATCTAGCTTCCACAGCACTCGTTGCTTCAGTTTCGACAAAGCCAGTATAACGATTTTAATCTTGTCTAGGCCGACATCTTTCCATTTCACATTTGTTCCTAACGATATTACAATAGCTCCATTCTTTGCTTCGTCGAGAAATACGCGCACATCCTGTAAAATAATGGTAAACTAAACATTTTGATGTTGTACAAAAATACGTATCTTAATCCCAAAACATAATCGTATACCATATAACCAATATGTTTACAAGCAGATTGTATGTAATAGTGTCACGTTCTGACTGTTATAGTTCGTCCGTTTTAAGGTCAATGCATTTAAGCAATTTACCAGGGATTTGGACAAGTCGTGTGGAGGATATTATTATTATATTTATTATTCGGGACCGAAAAGATATCTAAGTTTATACGTATGGTAACGAGGATCAGCTTTATTTATTTGGTTATAATTAGGATAATCAACGTCGAAATCGACAGGAATAGGTTTAAAGGAGGGTGCGTTTTCTAGCTGTTGCAATTGTTGGAGGAAGGGGAGAGGATCTTGATTAGAAATGACTGCTTGCTTGATCTGGAATCTGATTCGTTTAATACGAACGCGCCTACCTCCTTTCTTCGTCATTCAGCCGCGTTCGCGAAAATGAATTTTAAGCTCGCCACACTCTTCGGCAGCGCTCAAAACCAATCCGCCACACCCTCTGCTCGCCACACTCTTCGTCAGCGCTCAGATCGTCAGCGTAGAGGTCAAATTCACTTTCGGGAATTTGTCGAAATTATTATCTTTTTCTGAGAACCAACTCCGTTATCGCCACGCTTTCGGCAGCGAAAGTACTGGATCGCCACACTCTTCGTCAGCGCCCCAGCACAGATCGCCACGCTTTGTCAGCGGAAACTGCGAGTCGGAATCCCAGAAGTGACAGTGATTATTACGACCCCCAAGAATCAACCCCGTAATCGCCACGCTTTCGGCAGCGAAAGTACTGGATCGCCACACTCTTCGTCAGCGCCCCAGCACAGATCGCCACGCTTTGTCAGCGGAAACTGCGAGTCGGAATCCCAGAAGTGACAGTGATTATTACGACCCCCAAGAATCAACCCCGTAATCGCCACGCTTTCGGCAGCGAAAGTACTGGATCGCCACACTCTTCGTCAGCGCCCCAGCACAGATCGCCACGCTTTGTCAGCGGAAACTGCGAGTCGGAATCCCAGAAGTGACAGTGATTATTACGACCCCCAAGAATCAACCCCGTAATCGCCACGCTTTCGGCAGCGAAAGTACTGGATCGCCACACTCTTCGTCAGCGCCCCAGCACAGATCGCCACGCTTTGTCAGCGGAAACTGCGAGTCGGAATCCCAGAAGTGACAGTGATTATTACGACCCCCAAGAATCAACCCCGTAATCGCCACGCTTTCGGCAGCGAAAGTACTGGATCGCCACACTCTTCGTCAGCGCCCCAGCACAGATCGCCACGCTTTGTCAGCGGAAACTGCGAGTCGGAATCCCAGAAGTGACAGTGATTATTACGACCCCCAAGAATCAACCCCGTAATCGCCACGCTTTCGGCAGCGAAAGTACTGGATCGCCACACTCTTCGTCAGCGCCCCAGCACAGATCGCCACGCTTTGTCAGCGGAAACTGCGAGTCGGAATCCCAGAAGTGACAGTGATTATTACGACCCCCAAGAATCAACCCCGTAATCGCCACGCTTTCGGCAGCGAAAGTACTGGATCGCCACACTCTTCGTCAGCGCCCCAGCACAGATCGCCACGCTTTGTCAGCGGAAACTGCGAGTCGGAATCCCAGAAGTGACAGTGATTATTACGACCCCCAAGAATCAACCCCGTAATCGCCACGCTTTCGGCAGCGAAAGTACTGGATCGCCACACTCTTCGTCAGCGCCCCAGCACAGATCGCCACGCTTTGTCAGCGGAAACTGCGAGTCGGAATCCCAGAAGTGACAGTGATTATTACGACCCCCAAGAATCAACCCCGTAATCGCCACGCTTTCGGCAGCGAAAGTACTGGATCGCCACACTCTTCGTCAGCGCCCCAGCACAGATCGCCACGCTTTGTCAGCGGAAACTGCGAGTCGGAATCCCAGAAGTGACAGTGATTATTACGACCCCCAAGAATCAACCCCGTAATCGCCACGCTTTCGGCAGCGAAAGTACTGGATCGCCACACTCTTCGTCAGCGCCCCAGCACAGATCGCCACGCTTTGTCAGCGGAAACTGCGAGTCGGAATCCCAGAAGTGACAGTGATTATTACGACCCCCAAGAATCAACCCCGTAATCGCCACGCTTTCGGCAGCGAAAGTACTGGATCGCCACACTCTTCGTCAGCGCCCCAGCACAGATCGCCACGCTTTGTCAGCGGAAACTGCGAGTCGGAATCCCAGAAGTGACAGTGATTATTACGACCCCCAAGAATCAACCCCGTAATCGCCACGCTTTCGGCAGCGAAAGTACTGGATCGCCACACTCTTCGTCAGCGCCCCAGCACAGATCGCCACGCTTTGTCAGCGGAAACTGCGAGTCGGAATCCCAGAAGTGACAGTGATTATTACGACCCCCAAGAATCAACCCCGTAATCGCCACGCTTTCGGCAGCGAAAGTACTGGATCGCCACACTCTTCGTCAGCGCCCCAGCACAGATCGCCACGCTTTGTCAGCGGAAACTGCGAGTCGGAATCCCAGAAGTGACAGTGATTATTACGACCCCCAAGAATCAACCCCGTAATCGCCACGCTTTCGGCAGCGAAAGTACTGGATCGCCACACTCTTCGTCAGCGCCCCAGCACAGATCGCCACGCTTTGTCAGCGGAAACTGCGAGTCGGAATCCCAGAAGTGACAGTGATTATTACGACCCCCAAGAATCAACCCCGTAATCGCCACGCTTTCGGCAGCGAAAGTACTGGATCGCCACACTCTTCGTCAGCGCCCCAGCACAGATCGCCACGCTTTGTCAGCGGAAACTGCGAGTCGGAATCCCAGAAGTGACAGTGATTATTACGACCCCCAAGAATCAACCCCGTAATCGCCACGCTTTCGGCAGCGAAAGTACTGGATCGCCACACTCTTCGTCAGCGCCCCAGCACAGATCGCCACGCTTTGTCAGCGGAAACTGCGAGTCGGAATCCCAGAAGTGACAGTGATTATTACGACCCCCAAGAATCAACCCCGTAATCGCCACGCTTTCGGCAGCGAAAGTACTGGATCGCCACACTCTTCGTCAGCGCCCCAGCACAGATCGCCACGCTTTGTCAGCGACAACTGCGAGTCGAATCTTAGAAGTGATCGATTTATTGATTAAAATTACGAAATGAGATTCCAGATTTTTACACTTGTTCCCTTTTAAACTTATCTTACCTTTATTCTATAAATCTCAATACAACTTGTGCGTGAAGCGCGGTCTTATAAGGTATGAGAGTGTAGGGACTAAGTCCCAGAATTGAGCGCGAATGCTCGAACTTAGCGTATAGCGGAACGTAGGAAATCGAATAAGGTTAGGAGAGAGTCTGAGAATTACGTCTAGTCAAGACCGAAGTTAAAACTTATCTGCTTTCCGCGGCGTTTTTCCGCCCTATTTATACCCGAAAAAGACCGGAATCTCCCGCGCGAGATTCCCGCCTTTTTCCTACGCGTCTTAAGGGGGGGAGGTATTCTAGAAGCTTCTAGAACATTCTAGAAGCGTAGTTTTGGGCCCATCTGGCCCCCAGCCCTTCAACGGACTCCGATAAGATAATCTAAACATTTACACTAACCCGGCCGTTTCCTCGGAATTCCGAGCCTAGCGTGCGTCGTCTAAGCGTTCAAAACTTTTAACGTGCGTCGTCGAAAATATAAAATTTCCGTACGTAACAATAGTAAGCAAAAAATTGTATTATACATTTATTCAAATAAGATTCATACTCGACAGTTAATTTTCTTATAAAAGTCATTGTGATAAATATAATATTTGTAAAAGTCATTGTTATAAATATAATATTTTTGTAAAAAATATCTTTACGTTTCTAAATTTAACAATATGCAAAACAATAATATTTATCCTCAGTTTCAAATTTACTGATTCTTATAGAAATTAATTAATAATAATTTAATAAATAAAAATTATATTATATCACATACGTGATCGTTACTTATTCAATTATAAAGATGGTAAAAATATAGCATATTTAAAATATATTTTTTATACATTAATTCCTACACTAGCACCCACGTCTAAAAACCGTCTTTATTACGTTTTTCACACATGCATGTTGTTTGAGTTTATAGTTATATGTATAGGTACATATATATATATATATATGCAAATTGTATGAGAAATAAACGTATGCAAAAACTTTAATCAATTTGGAAATATACATAAAATTTTAATTTTAATAGACATTTTTCAACCATAATAACTGCGCGCTAACTAATTGTCAGACTTGCAACACAGTTGTAATTGAAGTAAAATCTCCTCTCCCCCCCCCCCCTAATTAAATCAATTCGATTTAATTTTTTATGCTATATGCATCTAAATAACTACAAAAAATTATTGCGAAAAATATTATCTCAGCCAGGGTTCGAACCTGTAGAACCTCCTTCATTCCGTGAAGACGTCGTACCAATTCGACCACTGAGGCATGTGGTAATATTTATAACAATAACCTAATATTATTATTGTAGAACCGCATACTTAAGCCCGCGTATAACAATAATAAATTTTTTTGCAATAATTTCTTTACAGTTATTTAAATGCTTAGCATCAAAATTAAATCGAATTGATTTAATTAGAGGGAGGGAGGGGATTTTACTCCAATTACAACTGTGTTGCAAGTCTAACAATTAGTCAGCGCGCAGTTATTATGATTGGAAAATATCTATTAAAATTAAAAATAATTTAATGCGAACATCTTGTTGCGGCTCTGTGCCCTATCGTTATATATGTTTGATTTCTAATTATTTGAGCTTATCACGATTATTATACATGAAATTTTTATACAATATTATTATTATATTGATTTAATAAAAGCAAAATTACAGATTTTGCTTGATCTAATAATTTAGTCACAGTTTTGCTAATTAAAACAATTAGTATTTATTACAATATCCTGAATGGCACGGAAATATCTGTGCCACACAAGAAGGAATGATAAATCCTAATTCGAGAATCTTCGAATACAGATAAAATCTAGATAATAATTTGACCGTTAAACACACGACAGAGTTTCGTTAAAATTATAAAATTTCAGTATACACAGCTTTTTTCCTATAATATTCTAATTCTATTTTTTGTTAAATTGTGTTTCTCAAGTATTAAGTTTCTCAAAAAGTATAATTTCTCTTACCTCAGAATACGTCACAACTATCTCGCCGGCAATTGGTTGCACGGCTTGGGCATTTAGACCTGCGATCTCCAGAGTGTTCGGCGGCAATGGGATCGCAGGCTCGAACGCAGGATGACTATTAATTAGTACTATGTTAATTCTGTCTTTTTCTATTTCATGTAATGGCTTTATTGCATGGCCTACATATTCCTCAGTAAGTCGTTGAATAATAGGGAAGTAATAGTAATATCTTATGAGATCATCCATAATAAAATATAGAGCATTCCATGTCCTCAGCCACAAACCTTCAGGTTTCGCAATGGATGCGGGGTTGGTTCGAACAGTCGGATAACTTGGACCACCGACGTAATCCTTCAGCCAAGGTGCAAGACTATATAGAACATAGCCTACTATGGGTGGCTTACCTTTAGCAGCCTGAAAAATAATACCTACATACAATGGAAAAAGCTAAAACTAAATAGTTATTACATCATAATAAATAAATAAAATAAAATAATTTAAGTACTATTTTGCAAAATTAAAACACTTAATTGATTCCATTTTCTAATGTGTAGTTCAGTGAGTGTCCAGTGAGTGCAAAAAGTATTCGTATAGAGAAAATTTTTTTTTTAATTTTATTTTTGAAAAAAAAATATATACACTAAAAACCTATTTCGTTGAATCAACTAAATCTTTGTTTGGATATGAGCAAACAAATTCTTTAGTTAATATAACAAAAAATTTGGTTAACATAACAAAAATTTTTTAACATAACTAATTTTTTTGTTATGTGAACCAAATTTTTGTTATATTAACTAAACAATTTGTATGCTCATATCCAAACAAGGATTTAGTTGATTCAACGAAATGGGTTTCTCAGTATATGAGTTACAATTTATTAATAACGAACAAAATAGATTTTTTTTAAGTATTTCAACTAAAGAATGTAATAATTAAAATATTTTGTCCTGATAATAAATAAAAAATTGTACTATTTGGATGCATACCAAGTATTCGTACAGTTGAGAAATTGAGCTTGTAAGATCGTGAATATGGTTATTCTCGGGGCAGCTATTTTGTTTACATTAGACAGTAGGTTATGCTTCCCAATTATGACTTTTAAAGAACAAATAATGTCAGTATTACTGCATTATTTAAGCAAAATGGGTCGCGAAGGCAGGGAAACAAGCGAAAAAGAACGAAAAATTATTATTAAAGTACATAATCAATATAAATCTCTTCGAGAAATTGCTCAGCTCGTCGACAAACCCCGATCGACAATTCAATCGATAATTGATTATTTTTGTGAAAAAAAAAACAGTGAAAAATAAACCGAGGAGTCGTAATCTTAAAGCCACAAATCTTAAGCAAAACCGACAAACGTTTTATAATCCGTCAAATTAAAATACACTCAAAAACAAGTGCTAACAAAGATTACAGCCGCACTTGAAAATCGCGATGGACACGTTTCTAATATCAATTCTATTAAAGGGTTGCTGGAGTGACGGCCGAACTTTCTCGGTGTCGATAATGTCAACATTTCTAATTTTGTTTTTCCTATATCTGTCTTTGTCTAACGAAATGACATCTATCCTTGTTCGATCGCTGCGCCATCTCTTTTGCTGCTCTGCTTACTAGCCTGCGTGTATATTTTTGTGAAAAATATACACGATTTTTTCGAAGCTCAAATTTTTTTTCCAGGCTTTCAATCTCAATTTCAACGGTACGTTATTGTTTGTGCACGTATTCTGAAGAGTGGGAACATTTCATTTCGTACATATAACCTATATATCTGTTTATATTAGAAAATATGGTTATGTGACAGCATTTTTACATTTTTTTTCAATTATCACTAATTTTTTACATTCCCACTCTTCATTAGTACCTATACTCGTGCTCTTCCCTCGCGCGCGCACGAGTCTCGACGACCGCCGGGGACCGGGGACAACAAACGTTCTGCCTGCCCTGCCACCCGCAGACCCGCAGTGCGCGTGGCTTGAGCGAACCGACAACCGGCTACGAGCGACTACCGTCCGCGACGGACGGGCGGCATCGGCGGCGCGCCGCGGACCCGAGACCTGTAAAAGGATTTTGCAATCTATAAAGCCGTTTCAAAGAACGAGCCCTGACTGTTTTTGTCGGTAATTGTTCCTTGTCCAGGATCCCCTTAATACGGTTCGAAATGTGTGCTGCGAGATTATAGATATCATGGCCGTGTTGCAAGGAAAAAGTTCTGGGTAAATGCAACTAATCGCAGTAAACGATTAGAATTCGCGAAACATCTTACAAAGGAAGACTCAGAACCAAACTCCACCGATTTCAATAAAACTTGGTAGAATTACAGAGAAAGTTTCCCCGAATATAATGATACCCTTTTTGGCTGCCAACGGTCAACTATTTCCGAAATATTTTAATAATTAATTTTGTGGCGACTTTAGTTGAATTTATTAGAATGTTTGACATACGAGTATTTGTGGCGTAGTCAATATGGCCTCATAACTTGTGGACTCGAGTTCAAATACCCCAATCAATTACTTTTTTTTTTATTCTATAATAATTAATGTATTACGATAAAAATAATTGTTGTTAATATAAAGAAACAAAATTTATTTTAATACAGCACTTTTGCTAACGTGTGATATACATATCTATACGCAGCGTTCATATCAAGAGCAAATAAGTAGAATTGACGCGATTCGTGCTGTTGCCAAATGTAAGTTTTAGTGTTTTAGATCGGTCAATATTTCATCCTCTTGTTCTTATACAAGACTGTATTTGGAAGTCACTATTTCCAACGTTTGTTCCTCTAATCGAGTTAACTTTTCAAAATAGCCAATTTTATTGACTATTCTGAAAAGTAGTCAGTTAGAGTTTAACAGATGTTGGAAATACACTGAGAAAAAAATTATTTTAATCCAAAGTAAATATTAATTAAGTGGGTTCTAACAGCTTATTTATAACCTAATATAAGACACACATATATTTATTTAAAATTAAATATTTTTATTTAAATATAAATAAATATTTACTTTAATAAAAAATAATAATTTTAAGTAAATGTATTTACTTAGTTTAAAAATTTTTTTTCTCGCAATCAGTGTAGTGGTCCTTGATCTGAGTCTGGAGAGAGAGAGAATATCATATTAATACAGTGACAAACATACAAGCGCGGCGCGAGGCTAACACGTGAGCACTGATGTTCGTTTGCTGAACAAGAACAATAGAGGATTAATAAAACTAAAGAATGTTGGAATACAGTAATTTTCTCAAACAAAAGTGAATTTAATATTTTTGTCTCTGATGGGAGATGTATGAAGTAGCAAAAAAAAAATACAGAACTCAATCCAAAAAATCTCATACCTACAGTCAAATAAAGTGGTGGTTCCGTGCTTGTTTGGGGATGTATGAACGTAACAGGGATCTTACCAAGAAAGATTTAAAAATCGCTCTTCAAAAAAATGGGAATGATTTCACCAACTATACCGCGAAACCTAGTGCAATCGATGCATCGACTACAAGCTGTGATTACCCAGCAAGAAATGACCCATCGAATCGATGTCTAATTGATGTCAAAATCATCGGTATTACATCATATCGAAATAATGCTCGAAATTTGAAGCTTATTTCGATGTTTGTGCTTTATGACATTTTTTAAAAGAAGGGATTATTTGTAACATACATTCATCGCGCCAGACTGTAAACAAGCAAATTATGTATTGTTGGCGAATTGTACTCCGGGCGTAACTCCGGATCGTCAATTAGCGTAATATGCCGGGTCGACCCCGACAGGGATCCGAGGTGCGATACGAAAACGGACACTTGTTTTAACGAGGCACAAAAGTCTTTATTTAATGCACAATCTATATACAGTTCGGTGAGCGCGCCCTTATGTGAGCGCGTCACGGTGCGCGCACGTGATTCGGTGACCGCTCGACGCGACAGTCGCGAAATGTGACCGTATGCGGCCGATCACGGCGGCTTTGGCAACGAAAGCGCATTTTGATATGCACTTGCTGAACGCTCCTACGGCGTTCAATTGCTGTCGTAATGGTTTGTGACACAAGACGCGAAACGTTCACAGGTGACGAATCGAGAAGCACGAGTCGTATAATGGCGAGGCGCGGCGCGCGCGACTTATACGCGATGTTTCACCGCTCGCTGTAGCGAGGGTGGATTGCTGAGGACGCACGAACTGCGCGAGACAATCAGCGGTGCTTGTAACGAGCACGCGAGCCGTATGCACGACGGAATAATGAGACCGCGTGAAACGGAAACTAGAACAGATACACGGCGGTGTACTACCTCGTGTTCCTGAGTACTTGAGACTACTGATCCCGGAACTCTCGCGTTTCGGGAGCTTTCGGGCCCGCGACGGGCATCGACCAATCAGCCGTGTTTTCGTGATCATGCAATCACGGCATGACGGATCGATACTCGTCGGGAAAACTTCGCGGTTCGGGTTGTCGCGGGGAGCGGCGCGAAATCCCCTCGTTCTAAGGGCGTCTGACGGATGGCGTCACCGTACGGTATTGACCGCGATCGCGACAGAAATTACGGAACATAACCGCCCGCCGCGAATAACGATTCGCAATATCCGGGGCCGCCCGCCGTGACGAACGGCGAATTCAAGCAGCCCGCATTGCTGAGCACAGCGAGGGCTGTAACTTAAATCAAATGAACAATTTATACAGAAAAGGATAATACATCTGGATAATTACAAATATGTACAGTTTCTCTTATCGCTTAGGCATCGAAGAGTGTCACTCCGGGGTGTTTAAGTCGACCGGCAGAAATGACAACTTGACCACGGCACGTTTATACGTGGATCGCGCCGTTTTGACTGAGACGACTCGCGTGAGCCCGTCTTCGCCGGGGTGACACTCCACGATCCGTCCTAACTCCCATCTGCTCGGAGGAGCGAGAGGGTTTCGCAATAATACTAAGCGTCCGACTCGAGCTAAATTCTGTACTTGACGCCACTTGAGGCGTTGCTGTAAAGTATGAAGATAATCGTTTGACCAGAGCTTCCAGAAGCTATCACGCATCGGTTAATCAATTGCCATCGAGTGAGACGCGTTTCCCTTTTGTCTAGTAACGAGGGTGCGGGTACGCTCGTTAGCGCTGAGCCTATTAAGAAATGACTCGATGTCATTGTACTGTAGTCGTCAAGATTGTCTGAAACGGGAGCGATTGGTCGCGAATTTAGACACGCTTCGATTTTACATAGGCGCGTGTTGAGCTCCTCGAATGTTAGCGTGTGCGCCCCGATGACGCGTTTCATGTGAAACTTGACGCTGCGGACGCACGCTTCCCAAAGTCCGCCGAAGTGCGGCGCGGACGGAGGAATGAAGTTCCACCGAACGCCTTGGGTTGCGATTTGATTTCGAAAATTCGGGTCGCGAGTGGCCTCACTCCACGCGACGGAGATTTCGCGCTGAGCGCCGTGAAACGTAGTTGCGTTGTCCGAGTACATATCACTGGGAACGCCGCGCCGTGCACAAAATCGATCGAATGCAGCGATGAACGCGGGAGTCGTACAATCGCTAACTAATTCAAGATGCGTCGCCTTCACCGTCATGCAGACGAACACCGCGATATACGCCTTCCGTGATTTGTGGCCTCGACCGGTCGTAGATCTAACCAGTATTGGACCGGCATAATCCACCCCGCAGTGTAGAAACGCGCGAGGCGCCGACGTGACGCGACATGAAGGAAGGTCGCCCATTAACTCGTGTGCATTCTGGGCGCTTTCCCGAGCGCATTTCACACATTTATGCAGAACCGCGCGGATCGTTTGACGCGCGCGCAGGATCCAGTAGTGATCGCGTAGTAGGTGCAGCGTTAATTGCGGCCCAGCGTGAAGGGCGCGGAGATGAGTGTCGCGTATCAACGCGGCGACCAACGGATGTGCTGCGAGCACAACCGGGTGTTCTTTGTCGTCCGGAAATGTCGAATGTCGGAGTCGGCCTTTGACTCGAATGAGCCCGCTTTTGTCTAGGAACGGGTTTAATGAGATCAGTTTACTGTTGTTCGAAATTCGCTGAGTTGAACTTAATCGCGCGTATTCCGCGGGGAATAGCATTTTTTGAATTTGTTTGAGCCAGAATTCGCGCGCGGCGTCAATTTCTTCCGGGAGTAGCGATGTCGACGCGGGAATTGACTTCGTGGTGACGGAATTCGAGCGATTCGTAGCGCGAGCGCGTCGAGTGAATCGCATTATATAGGCGGTGACGCGCACCAGTTTGTTCCATGAGGAGAATTTTTTATCGAGATCCCAGGGATCACATGATTGCACGATATGCACGGGCGCGTGAGTTCGCTCTTCCGGAAGCGACTCGACAGAACTTGATGAAGGCGCAGAAGGCCACTGATCGGACGACATTTGAGCCAGGCGGGCCCTGTCCACCATAGCGATTGGGCGATCAAAGCTTCGGGCTTGACGCCGCGCGAGACGAGGTCGGCAGGATTTTGCTGTGATGGCACGTGATGCCATTCGACATTTGGCAAGAGCGTTTGAACCTCATGTACCCGATTCGCGACAAACATTTTCCAACGCGAGGGTGGCTGTGCAAACCAAGCTTTTGTGACTTTAGAATCGGTCCAACAATGATAAGATTAAATAGCGATCGTGAATGCAGATTGCACGGCGACGATAGAACGTGCAAGCAGAACCGCGGCGAGTAACTCGAGACGAGAAATGTTCGTGGACTTAAGCGGAGCTACTCGTGACTTCGAGAGAAGGAGCGTAATTTCGACCGTTCCGTCATGATGCGTAACTTTCAGATAAACAACAGCTCCGTATGCGGAGGCGGAAGCATCGGCAAACCCGTGAACTTCCGCGGTGAGAGTATCGGAACCGTAACCGGTCCAACGCGGAATGGTGATTTGTCGCAACAGTAGTAAGAGAGAATAATAGTCTCTCCATTTACGGAGAAGGTCTTCAGGGATCACTTCGTCCCATTTGTAACGAAGCAGCCGGAGCTGCTGCATCAAGATTTTTGCGGTGACGACCACCGGAGCGATCCAGCCGAGAGAATCAAAGATTCGAGCGATGGTCAAAAGAATAGATCGCTTTGTGTCAGGAATCGATTCTGCGAGCGTGACGTCAAATTGAACGTCCGTGGTCGGATGCCATTTGATGCCGAGTATCTTGAGGCGTTCGTCTGACTCGAGCGTTTTAGCGGACGCGAAATCGTGATCCTGCGGATCTATGCCTTCGAGCAAGACTGGATTGTTGCTCACCCATTTACGGAGGTGAAATCCAGCTCGTTGCAAAAGAGAGATTACTTGATCGCGCGTCTGAAGCGCGAGAGGTATGTCATCGGCGCCGAACACAGCGTCATCGACGTACGTGTGAAGCCGCAATATCGGAACCGCGAGAGGGAAATCCGCGCCTTCGTCGTCGGCGACTTGTTCGATTACTCGAAGCGCCGCGTTTGGCGCGTTTGCCGTACCGTAAGTGACGGTGAGTAATAGGTATGCTATCAAGGGACCGTGTGGGTCGGGTCGCCATAAGATTCTTTGGTACTGAACATCCTCTTGGTGGACAAGAATCTGGCGATACATCTTGGCGATGTCGGCGGTAAAGACGAATCGAAATTGACGCCATCGCAAGATAATGAAAAATAATTTGGGTTGTAGTTTCCGGCCTATCATTAGATGGTCGTTTAGAGAGCGACTATTAGAGGTTGGTTGCGAGGCGTTGAAGACAACGCGCAAGCGAGTTGTCGCGCTATGCTCGCGGACAACGGCATGATGCGGTATATAAATAACTTGACGATTCGGAGGGTCGTCGAGGGGCGCCTTGGTCATGTGGCCAAGACGCTCATATTCCGCCAAGAAGTCGTGGTACTCCTTCGTAAGGTCGGGATTCGTTTTTAACCGCGACTCGAGACGTGAATACAGACGCGATTGCTGACGATTTTGATTCGCTAATGTCGATAGGGGGCCCCGATTTGAACGGCAGCCGCACGATATACTGCCCGTTGGGGGCACGCGAATGAGTCGAAACGAAGTGTTCTTCGCATCGGATCTCCTCTGGTGAGAGATGCGTTTGTTGAGGGAGTTCTTCGATCTCCCAGAACTGTTTTAGCTGATCTGAAATTTCCGAAAGCACCGTGTAGTGGTGCGTTTGAATGCGAGCCGGCCGTGACTGCGACGGCATAGGCATAGGTCCTGAGAAGAACCATCCAAATATCGAATTCTGAGCAACGGGCTCGTGAGGTGCGCGATTACGTACTTCCGGCAGTAGGATTGCGCCGTATAAATCAGCGCCGATAATTACGTCAATCGGCGCCGCGCTAGTCGGATCGCTATCTGCGAGAGAAAGTTTGCTAATGTACGACAAATTTGTTACATCCGGAACTCGCTGCGGAATATAAGTCGTGAGCGACTTAAGAACAAGAGCGGAGACGGAGGGCGACGGGCCCGTACCGTCACGCGCTGATACGTGAACTATAGCTGCGCTGCGTGCAGTGGCAGCCGTCTCGCCGATCCCAGTGATAGAGACGGAGACGCGCGTACGCGGGAAACGCAATCGCTGAGTTAAACGTTCGGTGATCAGAGTCGTAACGGAACCCTGATCCAATAACGCGCGAACTATATTATGTCGACCGTTGAGCCCGCTCACCTTAATCCAGGCGGTAGTCAAAAGAATATTCGATTTCGAGAAGCTAGTGTGAAATAACAAATGCAACGAGACTTCGTTAGTTGAGTCTGTTGTCGTTTCCGTAGATGAAGGTGAGCTCTCAACTGTCGAATTATTATTGTTTGCATCGGCAGCATGAAGCAATATATGGTGCTTCTGCTGACATTGACGGCAGGTGTTTTTGCTTGAACACGCATCACGAATGTGCCGCGTGCTCAAGCAATTATAACAACACCGATATTTCTTAGCGAGATCCCGTCGCTGTGCGACGCTTTTATTGTGAAAGTCCGGACACGCGGACAAGAAATGCGTCTTTTGACACATGGGACATTTATTTGTATTCGCTGCGTGAGCTTGAACTGAGGAATTTTGTTTATTTCCCTTGACAGGAGACGAAACCGGGAGAAGGTTCTCAAGCGCACGTATGTGCTGTTACAAGAAATTTATTAAGTTGATCATATGTGGAATACTCTGAAGTATCGCCGAGGTTCAATTCCCAGGCTTTACGTGTGCCTTTATCAAGTTTTTGCGTGAGCAGATAAACCAAAATGTCGTCCCATGTGTCAACCAACCGACCAAGATTTTTTAACGATTGTATCGCGACGTTCGCATTGTCGCGTAACGCGGTGAGAGCCACTGCGGACTCGGAAATTGCTTGAGGAAGCGTATGGAGAGCATGCACATGTTCATGCACTAACCGACGGCGATTATCGTATCGCGATAACAATATGCTCCAAGCAATTTTGAAATTCGCGTCAGTTAATGCCAGATTGCGGATGGCACTGCTGGCTTCACCTTTAATGCACGAATGCAAATACTGCAGGCGATTTACGTCGAGCAAGTCGCGATTGTCTATTATCAGCGCCTTAAACTGATCGCGAAACGCTTCCCACTCGCTAAACTCCCCGGAGAACTTAGGCAGATTTATCCGCGGGAGATGAAACGCGGAACGCGGCGATGCGTTGAAATGATACGGGCTTACGGGTGATGAAGCCTGTGCTGTCGTCGGCGGCTCCAGCTTGCTCATCCACTCGGCCATGTAGTCGGATGCGGCCAGGAAGGTCGCCTCGCACTTGTCGAATCGATCCTCGGTGAAGTACCGGTCTGTCATGATGAACTCGTTGGATGCTGCGGCCATGATTTGACTGTGTAGTCGCTCAAAGCGAGTAAAGTTGTCCTTGAGTTGCTGCAATCGATTGCGAACCACTCCATATGTGGGGTTCGACTTGCCGATCTTCTTGAAGTTGTCGAGAGCTCAGTCGATCGCATGGATCGTCATCTTTTGTTGGGACATGAGCTCCTCCATTTTTATGTCCGTTTCCTCTGCGAATGGCACAGTAGCACGCCGAATCCGGCTCGAAGGACCAGAAATTATGTTGGCGAATTGTACTCCGGGCGTAACTCCGGATCGCCAATTGGCGTAATATGCCGGGTCGACCCCGACAAGGATCCGAGGTGCGATACGAAAACGGACACTTGTTTTAACGAGGCACAAAAGTCTTTATTTAATGCACAATCTATATACAGTTCGGTGAGCGCGCCTTTATGTGAGCGCGTCACGGTACGCGCACGTGATTCGGTGACCGCTCGACGCGGCAGTCGCGGAATGTGACCGTATGCGGCCGATCACGGCAGCTTTGGCAACGAAAGCGCACTTTGATATGCACTTGCCGAACGCTCCTACGGCGTTCAATTGCTGTCGCACTTGTTTGTGACACAAGACGCGAAACGTTCACAGGTGACGAATCGAGAAACTCGAGTCGTATAATGGCGAGGCGCGGCGCGACTTATACGCGATGTTTCACCGCTCGCGGTAGCGAGGGTGGATTGCTGAGGACGCACGAACTGCGCGAGACAATCAGCGGTGCTTGTAACGAGCACGCGAGCCGTATGCACGACGGAATAATAAGACCGCGTGAAACGGAAACTAGAACGGATACACGGCGGTGTACTACCTCGTGTTCCGGAGTACTTGAGACTACTGATCCCGGAGCTCTCGCGTTTCGGGAGCTTTCAGGCCCGCGACGGGCATCGACCAATCAGCCGCGTTTTCGTGATCATGCGATCACGGCATGACGGATTGATACTCGTCGGGAAAACTTCGCGGTTCGGGTTGTCGCGGGGAGCGGCGCGAAATCCCCTCGTTCTAAGGGCGTCTGACGGATGGCGTCACTATACGATATTGACCGCGATCGCGACAGAAATTACGGAACAGATATCGATTCGAAGTTATTTTAATTTGCCTGTCAAATATATAATAACATTGCCATTATATAGAATGCAATATGAATAAAAAATTATATTGTATTGGCAGACATGGCTAATGTTATGATTTGAGCATTATAATAATTGCGTTACAATATTAATTTTTTAAGGCTTTTATTGCCATTAAATAGTTACTTTATAACTGTAAAAGTCACAACAAAATTCCTGTTTGTAATTTGACAATTTTAAAAATTAAAATATATAATCGACTTATTACTAATGTGTTATACAGCTATTTACATGGCGGTACGCCAAACATATATAATAGGTACATTTTTAGTACTACATCCGCTCATTTATTAAACAAGAAGTTAAATTAAGCAACTAATTAAATTATTAATATTAAATATTAATACAATAAGATATTTGTATTTACATTTATCAAAATAAAAAATAACTTTAATTATGAAAATAAATATTAAAGACAGTGTTGGGAGAAGACTTTGAACGAGCAATAAGTTCCCGCCCTTCTAGAGGGCAGCCCCCGGTTGGCGGCGCGACTCGGCGCGCCACGCGTGCGTGCGGGCATCAGTGGTGCTCACAAGAGCCTCGATCACCGTCGTGTTCAGACGTGTTAGTTACGGTTTAAGTTACAGAGTGTGATATACTTATATATAATAAAGACAGTGTTTAGAGTGTACAAAGACCAAGATTGTTGTGTTCCCTGCTCATCTCATCACATTTGAAGTCGTCCCTGATTATATTTCCAATAGGTTATGGGCCCAGGGCACGATTCCTCTGCGTGAGGAACATAGCACGAAAGTGTATATACGAAGTGTGTGAAACGCCGGCGAAGGGCATAGAAAGAGATAGAAGCATCTAAAAGATTAGAGGGTGAGTAAATAATATTCCTCGTTGCTGACGAGCAAAACGAGAGAATTCTCAGTTAATAAGAATGTTCGTTCGATAAATACTGTTACAAGGAGATAGATGTTTTTGCCATTTTTCTCGAGAAATAGAAATAGAGGTAATAATGGTAATAAGAGAATTAGAGAATAGATGTGTAAAGTGTAATAAAGAAGTAGAGAATGATGAAGGAAAAAGAGATAGAAAAATGCCGCTTGGTAGCAAGTCGGCGACGTGCGCGTGCA
>NW_020224680.1:33084-37003 GCF_003070985.1 Temnothorax curvispinosus
TTTTTGGCGCGCGGAAGTCCGATCGTAGACGGCGAGAGTCATTGTTTTTTGGCGCGCAGAACTTGTTGCTGGGCGCGCACAAGCACATAATCGATTTCGACTAACAACATGGCATCGATGCTAGATGGCTAGATTACGATACATGTAAATGTATGCGTATGCTAGATGGCTAGATTGCGATACATGTAAATGTATGCGTATGTATAAAAACTCTATATGACTCTATATGAGTTTATTTTTTTTGAAATCGATATGTATCGGGTCGGTAATTGAGCATGACTTGCTGTGCGGTGTAGCTTGATTACTGTTTAGGGAAGCCGCGTAAATTTGTATGGGCCCCGTGCGTGTGCGTGATCAACCCGAGCTCCCATAGATCTTTTCAGCAGTGCTGGGGATCGCAACGGACAGTGGTGTGCGCGTGCGGATAGCCCTGCAGAGGCGCGTGGTTTTCTCGCTTTGGGGTTATTGTGAATTGCAGTGCGTTCTATATAGCCTCATAAGCATTAAATTTTTATCGCTGAAAGAGATCTAGTGATAGAAATTGTAAATTATTATTTGTCAATACGAATGTTGGTTTATCTTGTCAAAAGAGGAATGCTAATGTTCAGTTGATATTTAAATCCCGATATAGATGGAAGAAGAAGAAGGCCAAGATGCGCTGGTCGACTACGACAGCGATAGCAGCTTTACCACGGTAATAGATAGAGAAGCAAAAGATAAAAACGAGGAGACAGTAAGAAAAGATAGAGGAGCAAAAGATAAAAAGGAGATGGAAAGAAGAGGTGCAATCCCGAAAAAGAACTTGCCTAAAGTCAGAGAGAATATAGATGTGACCAAAGCATGGGAAGAGAACCGTCCAGTACTGCCAATTGGAACCAAAATATTATATGAAAAGCAAGAAAAATTGGTCGAAAAAATGGACAATTCGATGCAGGTGCTGGATAAAGTAATGACGAAGGCCACCGAGATGATGGAGAATACGGTGGAAGTCTCCCGTTTAAACTTAGAGAAAGAAAAAGTTAAACTTAGACGTTTAGAGGTAAGCAATAAAGATACCCAAAGTTCAGTAGAAAACAGGAAACAAACGGTTAAAGAACTAGAGGTAGAGTCTAAAAAGAGAAAATTAAATGAAATAACAGTCTGTTCAGCCGAAAAAGATAGAAGTTTAGAGACAATGAAAAGAGCTATAGAATTGGAATTGAACAGTCAAAGGTTGCATATTAGAAGAGAATATAAGCTGACGCAAAAATCCAATTTTGATCTTTGGATGGATTATTTAAAATCTGAGTTAATGAATAACGAGTTGTTAGATGTAATAGATTCAAACATTAAAAGTCCAGAAAATCTCTCAGAACTAAAAGTTGCTAAGAGAAAAAGTCTAGTTAGAGATATAATAATCAATCATTTAGATGAAAACTATCATAAAAGGATTCTACATGAAAAAGATCCGAAATAAATTTTGAAGAAATTGAGAGGATATAAAAAGAGTGAAGTAAACGTTACTCATGCATCGGTACGAGCTAAACTCTATCAAATTAAAATGAGAAAAGACGAAAAAGTAAGTGATTTTTGTGAACGCTTCGATTCAATAATTAGAGAATATGAATCATGTGAAGATGCGGTACCCCTCGCAGAACAAGAGATTAGATCTGCACTTTATCAGGCTGTGTCAATTAATGTACCAGAGCTGAGGAATGTAGATTTAATTAGAAGACAAACTAATCTTAAAGAAATGAACATAGATGAAATAAAGTCTTTTATGATGCAGTTAGAAGCAGAGACTAAAAACGAGAATAGAGAAAAATTAGAGAAACCTGAAGTCAGGGTACAGAGGGCTGCTGCAGAAGAGAACATGAAACAAGTGAAATGCTACAGATGCAACCGAATGGGTCATATGGCAAAGGACTGTCCACTAATAGAATTTGGTGCCTGGTTTTGTTACTACTGCCAGGAAGTACGAGGTCACAAGGGTGATAATTGTCCGAGTGCCGAAGCCCAGGCGAACAGAGCTAGAGGAAAAAGGTATTTAAATAAAACCGTTAATAAAAACATAAAGAAAAAGGGTAGATTTGTGCAAAAAGGCACAAAAAGAGTAGATAACAAAGGGAAAATAACCAAGATACAACCAGCTGAGAAACCTATATCAACGAAAACAGCAAATGAAGGAGAATCAGAAGAAGGTAAATAATACATGGTTAAATTAATAGAAGATAGAGATAGTTCAAAAGAGGTAGTCAATTTTACTGCAGATTCGGGTGCTACGGATCATATTGTGAATAAGAATTTTATTCTGTCAAAGTTTGAAAAATGTAAAGATAGAGTTATTAAATGCGCGAATAAAAATGAGCTTGCAAACATTTCAATAGATGGTAAAGGAAATCTTACGCTAATAACGAATGAAAAAGAAAAGAGAGTCATTAAATTAACAAATGTAATTGCAGCAAAGAAAGTATCCAAAAATTTACTATATCTAAGAAAGTTGGCTGATGCAGGGTTCAGTATTTATTTAGATGATAAAGTGTTTAAAGTTTACAATAAACTGACAAATAAAATAGTTTTTAAAGGAATTTACAGATGTAGAGCAGAAATAGTTCCACATAGTGAGCTTCCTGAACAATCGCAAGCAAACATTCAGACCAATGAATTATCAATTTCGAAGGGAGAGTTAAATGAGAGGGATAATGTTGGCTCTGCGATTGGGAGGGAGAATGAAGGAGAGCTCACAAATGTGAACGAAAATATAGAACACAATAATGCTGAACTCGATCAAGTCATTAAGTTAGAAGATATACAGACAATAGAGAATATAGAAGAAATGTGTGAAAGCTCAGTAATTGAAAAAGTAAAGAAACTAGAGAAAATAAATGAGGTGATGTTATGGCATGTTAGATTAGGTCATGCATCGTTAAACTATCTAAAACAATTACAAAAAGTAGAAAAGAGATTAGAAAATGTAAAGTTTGATAACTTTATATTAGAGTGTGAAGTATGTATAATGGCAAAGATGGCAAAACTGCCGTTTAAAGAAAACAGAAATAGAGCACAGAGACCACTACAGGTAATACATACGGACATCATAGGTCCAAAACCTACATCCTATCCAGGACAAAAAAGGTTTATAATCACTTTTATAGATGACTATTCTAGATTAGCAAAAGCCTACTCTCTGAAGACAAAAGATGAATCGGGAGAGGCTCTAGAGAAATATCCGCCAGAAATCTACTAGGAAAAGAAGAAAAGCTATGCTATGCAAAGTCAGATCAAGACAAGGAATTTACGGGAGGTGCTTTTAAAGAGGTATTAAAAAGAGAAAAGATAAAAACCATATTTGCATCACCGTACACTCTAGAACACAATAAAGTTGCAGAAAGGTTCAACAGAACGTTGAAGAAGTTTTCATCAGAAACAAGTTGTCATTTTGAACCAATAAAGAAATTCGGATGCATTGGATATGCAAGAGTACCAAAGCCTACGTCGAAATTCGACAAGACAGCTATTGGTGTGTTGGTGGGATATACTGACACTGGATATATACTATATACTCTGGTATCCAAGCACGAGAAAATTTATAGAGTCATGACAACAGAGCAGCAAGAAACTGCACTAAGATGGATAGAAGTCACAAACTTAAAATGTTTGATGACGACTTAGAAGAAAAAGAAGAAACTGAAAACAGAAAACATATGGATGACACTCATGGAGATTTTATCAAGCAGTGTTGATTAAGGGAAGGTAAAAGTCGAATGGATAAAGACCAAAGAGAATTTGGCAGACATTATGACAAAACCTTTACCTCTAGAAGCATTTGTGTATCTGAGAGATAAAATAATGAATATAGAGTTTAGACAAAGTTAGAGATTAATTTTAGTCGATAACTAATTCTTGTTATGTTTCAGATAAAGAGGAAACTTAGAGAGGA
>NW_020224680.1:37013-57157 GCF_003070985.1 Temnothorax curvispinosus
ATCACCGTCGTGTTCAGACGTGTTAGTTACGGTTTAAGTTACAGAGTGTGATATACTTATATATAATAAAGACAGTATTTAGAGTGTACAAAGACCAAGATTGTTGTGTTCCCTGCTCATCTCATCACATTTGAAGTCGTCCCTGATTATATTTCCAATAGACAGAAAGTAAAAAACTTTTTATATATATGCACCTATGTACAGGCATTATACTAATTATAAATGTGTTCAGCAGAAAGCTGCTTTGCAACTGCAATTGTAAAATTCGTGATTCTGATTACTCTTACTTAGTTTCGGTCAAAATTAAAAGCATACACCAATCATATTCACAAATTTTACAACAATTGCAAAGTAGTTTTCTCTGCTGAACACAGCTTTTTATTACTTGCGTTATATGTATAAACCGCCATTTGCTGCGCGTACACAAACAACCCGGCAACCGAGCAACGACTTGAATATTTCGTTGAGCACCGACGGCGCCAAACAGCAGTGCTGCAATTGGATATAAGTCCGTGATCGGAACTTCGGAAGGCTGGTTAATAGACTAAAATAAGGTAGAGAATAACGTAAGTTGCAAAAGGCTATATATTTTACAGTCTTTTACGTCTTACGTTTTTTTTTGTACACTGTTGGAAAATTTGTGTTAAATATAACATAAATCACATGTCCAAAACGGTCCACTCAAATATTTGTGTCAGTTTAACATAATATGGATATGTTAAATGGTAACATCGATACTATGTTAAAATATTTTAACAGAAAGGAAATGTTATTCTGATCGTAATTTGAGGTTAATTATGTGTACAATTAACATAATTTAGTTAAGATTGTAAGATAAAATCAACATTCTTCTTGTGTAAATTTTTATTCTTACTTCTATTATAAAGTAAAATCAACACTCTTTTTCTGTAAATTTTAACACATTTAAGGTGATTGGGCCATCAGAGCATGTTAAAGAAAAAAATCCGAATTAAATATGTTATAAAAAAATCATGCGTGTGGTCGCCACGCGCGTTAGAAGTGAAACTTCTGAAGGCAAGGCTTTGCCATAACTTTTCTGAAATTAATACAAAAACAATGCAACGGAATTAGTCACTCCAAGCCGCCCGCAACTCGAAAATATAGTGTTATACGCAGTTCTCATTATATCCGTCTTGCCAGTGCCGTACGCCTGATCAAATTTTCGTGACGCGTTTTCGAGTCGCAAAATCGAATTTACTTACCGATCCAAAAAGAGTTTCACTTTGTACGCCAGTTGGTCGAATTTCGTGACACTATTTCGTGACGTGTTTTCGTGTCGCACAATCGAACTTACTACCGTACCAATTAAAGAAGTTTCATTTCGTACGCCTATTGGTCGAATTTTCGTTACACTTCCCGTGTCGCACAATCGAACTTACTACCGTGCCAGAAGAAGAACCGTCTCGTCAACGCCGTACGCCTATTGGTCGAATTTTCGTTACATTTTCCGTGTCGCGCAATCGAACTTACTACCGTACCAAAGAAGTTTCATTTCGTACGCCTATTGGTCGAATTTTTGTTACACTTTCCGTGTCGCACAATCGAACTTATTACCGTACCAAAGAAGTTTCATTTCGTACGCCTGTTGGTCGAATTTTCGTTACACTTTCCGTGTCGCATAATCGAACTTACTACCGTGTCAAAAGAAGAACCGTCTCGCCAACGCCGTACGCCTATTGGTCAAATTTTCGTTACACTTTTTGTGTCGCACAATTGAACTTACTACCGTACCAAAGAAGTTTCACTTCCGTTACACTTTTTCGTGTCGCGAATCGAATTCACTACCGTGCCTAAAGAAGTTTCACTTCAAAAACCTAAATACGCTTAAATTTGCAATTTTGAGAAGATCTGACGTCTAGTTTTTGAGATATTAAATCTCAAAGTTGGCATTTTTAACATAGGTTTTATGGGAAATTGTACCGAAAACATACATTTTTCGAGAATTTCACTCACTGTCTGTAAAGAAACAAGTTCAAAAAACTGAAAATAACATTATTTGATTCTTCTAGCACTTGTTAAGTATAAGACAAAACGACGTTGACGTGTAATAAGGCCAAAAATTCAATCAAAAGTTGATGAATCGTCGCGTTTCTTGTCGGCCTTTTGATCAGCTGTACGCGACGTGAACATGTAGCAACGCCGCGCCGTGTAGTGTTTTCTTTCCACAGCACTATTCTTTTGCAAGCAAATCTCCCGTTATCGAAATTGTTTGTTACCTTCCATTATTTTTTAACATAAACACAATACATAACCTCACTCAAACACATGGCACTGGCATGATAGCTGCCTACAGCGAAGAGATGCAATGTCGCGACATTTCTCTTGTACGAATGTCAACTGAAGTCAAATCTTGAACTGTTTACATTTATCAGTAGATAAATTGATACGTAATCGAATGAAAAGTTACATTATAAAACCAGTAATTATACAAGTGTCTAGAATATATCCATAAAAATGGTTTTTCTTAAAAAAAAATTTAGCCTTACATATATTTACCCTTATATTGACTCATATGGTACATGGCCCAATCACCTTAATAAATACGTTTAAATTGTGTTACTTTAACATATTTTTTAAATTATTTTAATAATTTTACATTTTAAATTTGTAAAGTTCAATTAACATAGAAAGCATATGTTAAATCAACACATACATTTTACACAAAAATTTTAACAAGGATCTTTTTTAACAAAACTACAAACATTTTCCAACAGTGTATGCTTTACTTTATGTCCACGCTATCGACAGACGTCTCGTTCTTTGTCATCAGCCGAACGCTGCCCTGCCTTTGCGGCAACCCAATGCAAAATATTAACCATGAAATATTTAATTGCGGATTGTACTGTAGTAAAGCCTCTTATTCAGTCAAATACATTGAGGAAACCTTTCTCAATCTCCAAGAGATATTCTCCCATTTTTAAATAATCCTCCTCATCAATTCATCCGTCTTCTCCTCGCAACTTGCAAATCTATGAATCTCCCCCCCTTAGAAAGAGCCGAAGAGTTTAATCGGAGGATCATGTTAATCGGAGACGGTGAATCGGCCCATATCTACAGTGACGAAATAATAATCAATATCGAGTCGAAATCGATTTATTCTGAGTCGAAAAGTCATCGAAAGTTGTGCCATAAATCAATCAAAATCAATGAATATTTCAATTACTTTTGATACGTTTTCGACGTCAATTAGACGTCGATTCGATGGATTATTTCTCGCTGGGTAGTACGTACACTGTTGGAAAATTTTTGTAGTTTTGTTTAAAAAAGTCCTTGTTAAAATTTTTGTGTAAAATAATCAACACATACATGTGTAGATTTAACATATGCCTGCTATGTTAATTTAACTTAACAAATTTAAAATGTAAAATTATTAAAATAATTTACAAAATATGTTAAGTAACACAATTTGAATGTATTTATTAAATGTGTTAAAATTTACAGAAAAAGAGTGTTGATTTTATCTTACAATCTTAACTTCAACATAAAAGTTATGTTAATTGTACGCATAATTGACCTCAAATTACGATTAAAATTATCTTTTCTTTCTGTTGAAATATTTTAACATAGTACCAATGTTACCATTTAACACATCCATATTATATTAAATTAACACAAAAAGAGTGGGCCGTTTGGGACATGTGATTTATGTTATATTTAACACAAATTTTCCAACAGTGTACCAAATGGTTATCATATATATACAAAATATTAAATTAATATATTATATATAAATTAAAAAGAAGTGTACGAATACTTTTTGTGTACTAAAATAATATAATTCTTTTTATTTTTGTTTATCATTAAAATAACATATTTGTTTCATTATATTTTTTGTTTAAATAATTTTAAAAAATGTACCATCTATATATTATATGCTTTATTAATAAACTGCTAATTAGTGTTCATTTTCTACAAATAAGGCTTTTTCGTAAAAATTTCCCTTGTACGAATATTTTTTGCACTCACTGTATATACCTACGTATCCAATTGAGCGTTCAATTGAACAGTGTCCAATCGTTATGAGTCAAACGGGATACGCTCGACTTTTTTCTATAGTATAATGTTTAACTCATTTCGGTCTCTTTACTTATATGTTACATAGTTTCAGTAACTTCCCGGTTGTTAACCTATACAGGGTGTTCGGAAATTCAACCGACAAGCTTTCAAGAGGTTGTCAAAGGCACTATAAAGATCATTTTTTGCAAATGGACCTGGGATCGGAAACGTGTTGTTATACATCGCTACTGGTTATGAGCGATGTCATGCAGGAGAATGTCTTATTGATAGAGTAGGTGTGTCGTCCCCCATGATCTTTGCACAGACGATAGCGCCAAACCACAGACTGGCGGACTCTGGCGAACACGCCGGGGTTGTCTTTGATTTCACGTTAGAGCCTTTTGCCACTGATATTCCCGATGTCGTAGCGATGTAATGACACGTTTTCGATTTCAGATCTATTTGCAAAAAATGATCTTTATAGTGCCTCCGACAATCTCTTGAAAGCTTGTCGGTTGAATTTCCGAACACCTGTATATCTGTATAGAGACGGCTACGACATTTTTTACGTATTTTTTTACATCTTGCGTATTGGAAAAATATAATGAAATCGCATTTCAATACATTGTTTTGAACAATTATGGTAAAAGAAGCTAAGATTATCGCTGATATGAGCGATAACTAAGCACTTTCAATTTGTTACGCAAACTCACTTGATTTATAAGACAACTTTGCTAAGTCGCTTGCAGTTTAAAAATAGACTAAATAAATTAATGATTGCTTTACCTCCCATAATCCGTAGAAACAATGAGATATACTAATATCCTGTACTATAACGTCAAACTCAACAGATTTAGTCATTTCCAAAAGCTCTTTCGCTGTTTTAGTTTTTATCAGTGTGTCACATGCGTTAATGTAAAACTGATACAACAAATATATCATATATAATGTTCTGTTGTTTTCCCATTCAGCTGGATTATGATCCTCGGATTCGTCATAAGTTTGCATCAGATCATCGAAAACCTGAAAATAATAAGTAGGGAAAGCCCGGGCAAAACGAACGCCCTAGGCAAAGTAGATAGACTAAGAGAACGACCGGTCGCCGATGCCATGGGAGTGCGAAAGAACATATGTTTGCTCTCGTAAGTTTTTTATGAGGAAAAAATAAATTTTGTGTGTTTTCTTGCGATTTTCGCTAAGGTACGTAGCCTGATTATTAGTATAGTAATTGTTCCTTAACTACAGTAAATGTTTTTTTATTAAAATTCTCTGTTTTTTAAACTCTATTGGAGTTTAAAATTTTTCACTTGTTGCTCATACTTATTTTAACCTTTCCAAGTTCGCGCCAATTAAGTAGGTCTTTTGGGCAAATCGGGTGGGGGCAAGCGGATGAACTATATCCTCTTCGCCCGGTATTCATAGTCCAATATTCATAGTCAGATTTTATATTTAAGACTGTCTTAAGTACAATCTTAAGATGTCATAAAGTGTCATAAACCAATCACAGAGCCGTATTAGCATCTTAAGATCATCTTACTCACACGGTCTTGAAATAAGAATGGACTATGAATACGGGCCAGATTGTGACTGCTGTTTTTTTTTGTTTCAAGATGATTTTTCAGTACAAACGTAAAACAGACCAAACGAAATGGACCAGTCCCAGTGACCCACCCGCTTTACCCAGGCGAGGTCGAGCAAAGCGGACAGTTTCTTTTGCTTTAATTTTTTATTGCAAAGAGATTTAAATGTTTAACTTTTTTATTTTTTTTTTTTATTTTATTTAAAAGTTGATTATTTTGAGACAATTATTAAAATAAAAAAAGTTTCTGATCTTAATTTTAACTGTATCTTTTTTTTTGTCAAACCTTAATAATTAACACATCCGGGCTGCCCGGGCTTCCCCTACTTTTCGTTATACAAGAGAGGATATATGTATAGCTCAGTCAAATAGGGAAAATTAAAGGGAAATAACTGATGATAAAGTTTTGAAACTTGGCAAAGATGTTTATTCAGGCGTACTATTAAACATACTAAAAGTCCTGAACTCAATCTGTTGCGCTCGAGCCATCATCTTGGAAAAATGGCGCTCTAATTTAGTTTTTATATTTATAGTTTTTATATTTTTTACTTATATCGCGCTAATCATTAGCGATATCGGAATTATGTTTTATATAAAAAATAAAGCTTATAAAATTCTCTACAAAAAAGTTTTATACATTTTTTCCGTATGTATTTTAATTATTATTATTACTTTTTGAGTTACAAGGCTAGAAAGTTACAATCCCGCCGGCATTAGCATTACCCAAGGTGTACCGGCCAATGAAGACAAGACCCAACATTGATCCGGCTAGTGAAGGCAAGACCCAAGATTTGATCCGGCCAGTGAAGGCAAGGCCCAAGATTTAATCCGACCAGTGAAGGCAAGACCCAAGATTGATCCGGCCAGTGAAGGCAAGACCCAACATTGATCCGGTCAGTGAAGGCAAGACCGATTGACTCACAAGTAGGGTCACATCGAAGTCACATTGTGTATTTTTGGTTTACAGCAAATGCTCAAATGTACTACCATTCTGTTGGATACATAATTGCAACCCAATAACTTTCAAGTCTTGTAACTCGAAAAGTACTTCATGAAAAAATACTCAAATATAGGGTTTTGAAAAGCTCTTTAGGTGAGCTACAAGAATATGCAATGAAAAATAGGGAGTTCCATTTAAAAAAACAAAGTTGAACTATATATGACCTCGGCACGTTCACTCAAGGTCAAACCAATGACACCATCTTATGTCCCCCTTCGAACCAAACAACTTTTGTCTGTTTTGACGTAGAACTACGTCTTTCTCGGGGGGTATGGGGGTATGACTGCAACGTTTTCTTGCAACGTTTTCATGCAACGTTTTCTTTTTCTCGAAAAATATTAAAGAAAAATATACTTTATTATATAGTTTTTGAAAGCTCTCGATGTAAGCTAAAGCAGAAAATTGTTACGGTTGTTACAACAATGTTCTCTATGATTAAAAGAGAAATGTATGTGAATTCAAGTTAAATTGATATTACATTGAATGTAGCTGTTAAGATATGCCCATTTATACAGTTGTCATAACCGTAGTTCTTACGATATGTAACATTCGGTTATAAGACCCTCGTATATGGTTGCCTCAACCAAAGGATTATTGCTATCCCTCTTATGTGGTCTGCAGCACAACTATTATGGTTGAGAGATCCATAAGATATAGCTGCACGGTACAGCACTGAATCACTGCATGATTGAGAGTTTAGTTCCATTGCGCGCGCAAAAGAATTTCTGCATAGAATAAAGTGGATTTGATAAGGATGTTTTAACTTTAAGGCCTATCTACATAAGACGCAGAACGCGAGTCGCAAGCACACATACAGTCTACATGTCAATCTAACCTCTTTGTGTATAGAGGTTAGATTGACATGTAGACTGTGCGTGTGTCTTGCGACTCGCGTTCTGCGTCTTATGTAGATAGGCCTTTATAAATATACTTTTTTCATAAATATATTTACGAACATAAAATTTCGTAATGAACCGACACTGGTTTCTGACATTCACCCGACATTATAAGAAATATTATATCATATATCCAATTCAAAATTTTATTACTCTTTTTAAACTGAATTTGTTTCTTAAGATGATTTTTGAAAAATTATATATTTGCGCTGGTTGACATATGTAGACTATATATAACACTAACATTAAATTAAGAAGTGGTCTACCACGTAAGGCAGTTGGCTCACGATCCAGAGGTCCCGAGTTCGAATCCCACCAAGGTAAGTGTGTTTTTATATGTGTTTTTAAATACGAGAAAATATTTATAATCATAGACTGCATCTTAAGAAACAAATTTAGTTAAAAAATAGTAATAAAATTTCGAAATAAATAATTTTTTTTTGTCGGGTGAATATTTGTTCATTATGGTTGTAACATCCATATATTATGGTTGCAACATCCATATAGTAGCTACCTTCACTAAGGTTAGGGCAACCGTATGGAAACCATATGGAAACCATAAGTCACTTCCAGAGTACTATGGTTTCCATAACCCTTTTGTATGGATGGGCGAAATTAACAGCATTATTCTGTTGTAGCAACCGTAACTTTTTCTCCGTGTGGTTAATTTTTCGATATGGGTTTGTTCTCGAAAAGTATTAAAGGAAAATATACTTTATTATATAGTTTTTGAAAAATTTCGATGTAAGCTAAATGTTTTCGCTCATCGTTGGTTATGTTCTTTTGATACTTCATCGATTTTTCGAAAATTTTTTAATATTGGGAATTTTGGATAGTGCGACCTCTTCGTTGGTTGCTAAATGTTTTCGCTCTTCGTTGATTATGTTCTATTCTAATAGACGTAGTTCTACGTGTTAATTGCGGCACATTTGTTACTGTGCTTGTTAATTTTTTTTCCGTATCTTTTATATTTTTCGAGATATTTGCCTGGGGCGATTAAAATGAAACACCCGGTGTATATAGACATGTGTGCTATTAGATTTTCAAAAGTTAGCTGTCATATCCGCTAATAGAAATTGTGTACTTTATGTATCAATTGCTTCGAAACTAAACGATCAAAGGTCTTGTATTTTTGTAAGAATATTCTTTCAAATCTCTTTTATCGTCTTCTTGTTTTTCATTAAAACAGTTTGATCTCTACAATTAGAAACGTAATATCGGAAGCTGTTTTCCTTCTATGATACATGTAAAAAGTATTATTTTTGACTTCCATCAATCATTTTCTAATTGCACATGTGTGTAGAGCGTGCTTACATTAATATAATATACTATCCAAATTTTACAAGATTCCTAAGAAAATGAGTTTACGGACGTACTACCTTAAAATACAATATTTTAATAATAAAAATAAATACGGAAAAAATGTATAAAACTCTTTTGTAGAGAATTTTATAACCCTTATTTTTTATATGAACATAATTCCGATATCGCTAATAGTTAGCGAGATATAAGCAAAAAACTAAATTGGAGCGCCATTTTTCTAAGATGCATGGCGGCTCGAGCGCAACAGATTAAGTTCAGGACTTTTAGTATGATTAATAATGCGCCTGAATAAACGTATTTGCCAAGTTTCAAAACTTTATCAGTTATTTCCGTCAAACGTCAAAAATTTCCTATTTCACTCGGCTAATATGAAAATATGATAAATTAAAATCTCCGAAAAAGATCGTACGTAAAATAGAAAACAATATTTTAAAATAGAAAAGTTATATGTACATCTTTTTTATTTGTTTTATAATTTGCAAATAATCGATTTATATCTCTCAGAATGTCTTCCAGTCTCATACAATATCATCTACTTACGGCGTACGTCAAATTCTGCGCGAGTTTACCCTTGACCTTAGTCTCATGTGTGCTCACTGCGTGTACATGATGACCTTTGCGAAGCAGCCCTTTAACCAAATACTCCGTCCAGACGTGGTGGCTAGGCAACGGAAGATTCTGTATTACTAAAATCGACAATGGTTTCGACGCTGTAACGAGATCACTCATTAAAATACAACAAACAAGGAAAATGACACGACTTAACATTGTAGCGCAAAACTTCTCGCGTGGTCTCTCAATCAGAAGTGAAACAAAATGTATCTGTATGCCTAGTGTAGCATTCCCCCTCTCTTCATTTCGAGATAACAGCGTTTATTATAATGTTACTTTATATAACTTCAGGCTGGTAATATTAAGAATTTTTCGACAACTTAGCTATATATAGGCATAAAAATAAGAGAAGAAAAGATGCATAAATAAATTATTAACATCCCTCCACCTGGTTTTTTAAATCTTTATACCGCATACGTGGGTCTGTCGCGTCTGACGTTATTTTTCCTACCTTAAAGTATTTTAAAAATTTTGAAAAAATTCACAAAACATCTGCCTACATTGTAATTGACGAATTTATAGTCATTTTGATAAAAATTATTGATTTAATATTTTATTTTTAATAAACTTTGAATAAGGATAAAGGAAAAAGATGGATTTCTTTAAAAAGGCCGAAGCCGGATAAGAAGGATCAAGGTGCCCTCACACGGATCATGCTTATTTTTTTTCCTTTGATTGCTATCAGTGTCACTTACAATTTAGTCAAATATTAGCCCTTAATATTGAACCGTTTTGGGGTAAAAAATAAAAATAAAAATTTCGAAAATAATTCATATCTTTTGATCGGCTTAACCGATTTTGATGAAATTTTAATATGTTGTAGACATCATTGAGACACATTTGTGAAAAATTCGGAAAAGGTTTCTGATGACAGAAACATTGAGAAAAAAAGTAAATAAATGTTCTTGCCTTTTTTTAGTCCCGTTATCTTTCTGGCACAATTACGAAAAAATTTTTGTAGAATCTTGGAGTAGTTTTTTATCAAACCTAATTTTTGTTGAAGCAATAAAATGAGTAGGCGGTACTTTTAAAAAATAGAGTATTTTTTTTATTTTTCAAAAATATGATATGCTTTTGGTACGATTGCCATATATTTTATGTAGAATTTTGCGATAGTATTCTACAAGTAATTTTTTTCGAAACCCATAAAATAAGTAGGCGAAAGTTTAAAAAAATATAATATTATTTTTTATTTTTTTAATTATGATTGCCATATTTTTTGTGAACTTTTGAGACAATATTCTACAACAAGTAATTTTTTGGAATCAATAAAATGGGTAGAAGGTACTTTAAAAAACAAAATATTTTTTTCAAAATTATCAGTTTTTTGGTACCATCGTCATATTTTTGTTTAGAATCTTGGAATGGAATCCTACAACAAGTAATTTTCCGGAATCGATTAAATAAATAGGTGCAGGTACTAAAAAAATAATAAAATAAAATAAAATATATTGAAATAATTATAAAAGGATAAACTATAATTGTATTAAATCAAATGTTTATTAATGAAGTACACATACACATACGTTCATATTTAAATATTTTTTATATTTAAATATATTTAAATATATTTAAAACAGATATTTAAATATATTTAAATATATTTAAAACAGACTGAATATCACGCCTATTATCAATGAATATAATGATAAAGATTAGTCCATCCATATGAATATAACTATAAATAGCGTAAATAATAGTATAAGAGTGATTATGTGAACGAATGTCTATATGTACTTCATTATTTTGAGTGTATGTGTACGTGTATGTGTATGTGATGTGTACTTAATAAACATTTGATTTAATATATGATTATAGTTTATCCTTTTATAATTGAATGATTAAACGAACTTACCTGTAAGTGAAGTTCTATCATAATTGTATGAAGCGCCTCTTCCGAAGAGATCAAATTGTAGTACCTTCTCTAAATACCGATGTCGCCACAATATTCCAAGTATAAAACTTTTGTACGTTGTCTATCCTGGTAGGCGTGTCGCTCATTCGTATTTAAAGTGCTTTCTTTTTGGGAAAAATTCTCGGATTTATATGTTGAGAATTAGGGAGTATTTGTACTGGGAGGCGCTTCGGAAGAGGCGCTTCATACAATTATGATAGAACTTCACTTACAGGTAAGTTCGTCTAATCATTCAATTGTATATCGCGCCTCTTCCTCGAGATCAAATTGTAGCTGTTCAAAGTCTTTTACAGCACTGATTTCACGCCCAAAATATTTATCAGCAACATTCGTCTATTTATAGATACACGTACATATTATCTTATTAGTATTATGATATTGCAGTAACATTAGTATTAATATTTACTTATCTAACTTGTTTTTTTTTTTTTTAACTTTGGTTCAAAATTGCCAACGCATATGACTTATTGTCTGGAATAACTGGACGGTTATAAAACCTGGCAAAAGACTTAGATTTTTTAGTCCATCCGGCGGCTTTAAGAATTAAATCTACATTGATGCCACTGCGCTCAGTAGCAGACGTTGATGCATGCCTTGTGCTATAAGCACTGAACTTAGAAGTATCTAACCCGCTATTATTTAAGACAGATTTTATCCATCGACTTAGAGTTTGACTTCCTACCGCTTTGTGAGGCTTCTTTATTGCAACAAAGAGTTTATTCTTTCCACCTCGAAGAGCTTTAGTTCTTTTCAAATAAGTAGTCAATGCAATCGCTGGACATATTGACGAGTTACTTTCAAAAACCGGTATTATCAGGTTTGGTTGAACTTTCCCGGGTTTCGAAATCTTTATATTTTCTGAGATCTTAATTTCGTATTTATCCTCATTTTGCATAATATTCCTTATATCTATCAAGGTCAACGTTTGCATACGATGGCTTGTGACCAGAGCCAGCAAGGTGACTAACTTTTTTGACAATTCATCAAGTGTAAGATCATCATTTGAGTTTAGTTTACCTAGATACTCTAAGACTATCTTCGGATCCCAGGTACAATCGTATTTGGCCCTAGGAGGCTTCAACTTAGCTACACCTTTGAAAAAACCTTTGATTCTGGAGTCATCTGCAAGACTGGACCCTTGAATCTTCCCGATAGCAGATCGGAAACAATTTAAGGTTCCGTATGAAGCACCATTTTTATATTGTATGGTCAAAAACCTCAAGACCATGGGCACTGTAATCTGATAAGGGTCAGACTGATTGACGCCGCAGAATCTCCACCACTTCTTCAATCCAGTATTGTATTGCTTCAGCGATGATTCACTAAGTGACGCTATAATAATATCTGTAGATTCTGTCGGTGTCTCGTTCAATTGGAGTGCTCTCCTGATATAATTCCTGCAACCAGGGTAATCCTCGACCAAAGGGGATGAGGTTCCCTGTTCGAGAATTGTAACAAATTAATATCAGGTTTGAAATAAATTGGTGATGACTCAAGCATGGACATGTACACTGGAAACCAAGCCTGAGCTGGCCAACGCGGGACTACCAGAATCCCTCTACTTCTTTCGAATCTAATTTTTTCAAGAGTACGCAAAACAATTGAAAAGAGGGGAAAGGCATAAAAAAAATATTTTTTCCAGCTCACAGTAAAGGCGTCAATTACGATTGACCCAGGATCCTTTTTCCATGAGATGTATTGCTTAGATTTCGTGTTCGTTCTAGTAGCGAAAATATCAATTTCTGGATTTCCAAACTTTGAGACTATTTGACGGAAAGCTGATTGTGCTAACGCAAATTCTGTCTCGGGCTCTAGTCTTCGAGACTCAAAATCTGCCTCAACGTTATCTTTAGAGGCTATGTAGCTAGCGAATATCCATAAATTTTTATTTTCGCACCACTGCCAGATTTTCTTTGCAATTTTTGCTAATTTTGGAAATCTAACACCCCCTTTTTTGTTAATATAAGCTATGGCTGTGGTGTTGTCTATTCTCAATAAGACATCACAATCTCTTAACTCTTTAGCGAAGCATTTTAAACCGAACCACGCGACCAATAATTCCAGATAATTAATATGCTGATCTCGTTCCTCCTCATTCCAGTAACCATTGACTCTATGTTCGTTACAATATGCTCCCCAGCCTGAAGAGGACGCATGCGAAAAGATTTCAACTGCTGGGTCGAATCTCCTTATATGATTCTTTGCCTGACTTATATGTTTACTCCACCAATCAAAATCCTCCTCCAATTCAGACGATAATCTCATGATAGCCTCAAAATCATCATTGTTACGTTCAAGCGCCAAGAATCGTTCTCGTTCGAAGGCTCTCATGTAGACTCTCCCGTACTTTAAAGTTATACAACACGAGACCAAGGTTCCAACAAAAGAAGCAAAGTCTCTTATTTTACATTGTTTCATGACTCTGAAATTATCAATTTTAGATTTTACTTTCTCTTGTTTTTCCAATGGAAGCTCTACAACCATTTCTTCTGAATCGTAGATGTTTCCAAGGAATTTGCGCCTAGTTGAAGGAACCTTGTGGCTTTTTCGTTCATTAATTAAAAATCCTAATTTTTTGAGTAACCTAACAGTAACCTGTACGCTTTCCAGACATTTGATTTTAGAATTCTCAATAAACAAAATATCGTCCAAGTATATGACTAATGTATAACCCAAGCTCCTTAAATATGAGATAACTGGTTTCATGACCTTAGTGAATGTATATGGAGCCGTACTTAATCCAAATGGCAAACAAGTAAATTCAAACAATTTTCTTTGAAATCTAAATCTTAAGAATTTTCGATCTGACTTTCTAATTGAAATGAGATAATAGGCGTCTTGAAGGTCGATTGATGCCATGTAACAGTTGGGAGTTAATAACCGTCTAACAACTTTATCATCCTCTAATTTAAAATGTTCCATATCAATGAATTTGTTGAGATTTTTCAAATTTAAAATTAACCGATACGACCCATCTGGTTTCGTAACTAAGAAGATTTTTGAAATAAATTGTCCTTTAGTTGGAGTTACTTGACAAATAGCACCTTTTTTAAGCAGCTCATTTAACTGTTCACGAATTGCAGTACTTTCCTGCAGTGACCACTTAGGTTCTACAGGTGGAACAGCTTGTGATACCTTGGATACAAATGGTATTTTATACTCTTTAATCCAGCTCAGGATTAGCTTATCAGACGTGATGTCCGACCAGTGTGACTGAAAATGCCTGAGTCTACCTGCTAACCCACTTACAGTCGTTACTCTTGCTTCTTCGCTACTGACTGATTGTCCTTCAGTTGTGTTGATTGACGGCTGGGCTGTTTCTGCTTCTGGTACGACTGGTAAGGCCTCCGCCCGCTCGACACTGAGTTGCGCGTCCATTTGGACGGTTGACGACGGAGCGGGCGTTTCGAGTTTTTTGATTGACCCGTCTGGTTCTGTTGAGTGTTAGGCTTCAAACTCTTGCTCGAATATTCAAGAGTTTTTGCGGCTTTTACTTTTTCTTCCAACTTCTCTCCGAAAAGCCATTCACCGACGGTGGTTGCGTTAAGCGTCTCTCTCATCGATGCATTGATGTTCTTTACAATAAGGCTCCGACGAACGCTGGATTCTACATGCTGAAGATCTGCCATGAGTTGCAAAACTCCCCACAAGGATTCTGTCAATTCCTTGGTTGGCAGCTTCTCTTCGCTTTTAAGACTCGTGATTTTAACGAGTACGTCCAACAGACCCGCTAGACTAGTCGTTATCCTCGCCTGCTTCTCAACGATTCGACTGTCTCTCTTTGTTATGGTTTCCTGAAGGCAAGCTTTTAATTCTGGATTCAATTTGGGAGGATCCATCATTAGACAATTCTCGGGTGATGGAAATTTTTTGAGCAACCTTTTCTTTTTGTCCGCAGGAAGACCTTTTTTGATTACTTCCTCTATTCCGGCCACGAACTTTGTGTGTATGGCAGGCGCTAGCTTCCTATCCGGATGAACCCTTTCTCCTATAGCCTGAAGGATCTCGGGGGCAAGGTCTGGTTCTTTCTGTATACCTGCTGATGAGGATTTCTCCTCAGATTGATTCAGTCCTTGAACAGGCGTAGATCTCTGAGCGACCTGGCCAGATTGAACAACCTGATCTGTCAAGGCCACTTGGTTCTGTTCGCCAGCGTCGCTGATTGGCGTTGTATCTTTTGGATCAACGTCTTCTGAACTCTGAGATCTTCCTCTGTGTCTTGAAGATACAATGGGATTGTTATTCGAGACCGAGCTTCCTCGTGATCCACGATCATGGTGTGAATCACTACAATTATCATTTTGCGTCTGATTAGGGCTTCTAGTACGTTCTTGACTTGAACGTCGTTCACGACTTGAATATCGTCCCCGTCGGTCATAATAATAACCATATAGGTATTATAATGGACTCTTCTATCGCCATGTCTGCTAGAACGTTCCTCACGATAGCGCCTATCATGATAATCCGGATACGATCGATGTCCGTGTTTATCGCCTCTTTGATAACCTGTTATATCAAAATCAGATCGTAAATACACTTAGGTATGTCAGACTTTTGCACAGTTGGACTGTGAACGAATTGTTATTTCTATCAATGTCAGTTGGACCGACTTGATAGGTTATGCATATCGACAGTTGTCAAATACGGTCGGACCGTACGTGGATTTCTATACCGATGTCGGTTGGACCGACATGGTAAGGTTATGTGTAACGTTAGCATTGTCAGATGTCGGTTGGACCGACCTGACCGCAACTTGGCACATAATTTTGACAACATTTGTTCGGCGTAATAATATGCAACAGCTCTTCCGCTGTGTACGCTCGATCGCCGGCTTGCGAGCCGGTCTCGTGTGCTTCCGATTAGGAGAGCAATTACGAGAGAGCGAGGCACGTGTCCGTCTCGTTTCCGCGTGCCGAAAAACGAGCGAGTGAAAAACTTGGCCCGCTGAGGTGTCGTTATTGCCGCCACGGCTTGCGAGCCGGTCGGCGACACCGCCCTAAAATTAGGTTAAGTGTGTTTTTAACTTACCACAACAACTTGATTTATCTTTCTTTTGACGATCAATTCTTTTCTTTAATCGCTTAATTTCTTTCCTCAACTCATTCTCCTTGTCTTCATCTCTTACTGAATGTCTCTTCCTTTTGTTCGACATTATTCTCTTGCTGAAAATTTTTTCTCGTGTGACGTGTTCGGCACAAAGAAGAAGAATGAGCGACACGCCTACCAGGATAGACAACGTACAAAAGTTTTATACTTGGAATATTGTGGCGACATCGGTATATAGTAGAAGGTACTACAATTTGATCTCGAGGAAGAGGCGCAATATACAATTATTTTAATTTACTTCATTTTATTATTTTTTTAGTACCTGCACCTATTTATTTAATCGATTCCGGAAAACTACTTGTTGTAGGATTCCATTCCAAGATTCTAAACAAAAATATGACGATACCAAAAAACTATGATAATTTTGAAAAAAAATATTTTGTTTTTTAAAGTACCTTCTACCCATTTTATTGATTCAAAACAATTACTTGTTGTAGAATACCGTCTCAAAAATTTACAAAAAAATATGGCAATGATACAAAGAGCATATCATAATTAAAAAAAATAAAAAACAATATTTTATTTTTTTGAACTTTTGCCTACTTATTTTATTGGTTCGAAAAAATTATTTGTTGTAGAATAATATCCCAAAATTCTACATAAAATATATGGCAATCGTACCAAAAGCATATCATATTTTTAAAAAATAAAAAAGAATACTTTATTTTTGAAAAGTGCCGCCTACCCATTTTATTGCTTTAAAGAAAATTATGTCTGATAGGAAACTACTTCAAGATTCTATAAAAATGTTTTCGTAATTGTGCCAGAAAGATAACGGGACTAAAAAAAAGCAAGAACATTTATTTACTTTTTTTCTCAATGTTTCTGTCATCAGAAACCTTTCCCGAATTTTCCACAAATGTGTTTCAATGATATCTACAACATATTAAAATTTCATTAAAATTGCTTAAGCCGATCAAAAGATATGAATTATTTTCAAAATTTTTATTTTTATTTTTTATACAAAAACGGTTCAATATTAAGGGCTAATATTTGACTAAATTGTAAGTGACACTAATAGCAATCAGAGGAAAAAAAATGAGCATGATCCGTGTGGGGGCACATTGATCCTTTTTATCCGGCTACGGCCTTTGTAATTTTTTTTCTAGGTAGTACAAAAAAATCCTTTTAAGGTTTTTTACTTCAGAGGTAAATGTTCAAGAAAGAAAATAATGCAGATTGATATCTTCAAAAAAGTTGAATTATTCAGGAGAGTCAAAATGGTCAACATTTTAGGTAGGTAAAATCGTTGATAAATGAAAAATTAAAGGTAAAATTATATTTAATATAGCAAATATGACATTTTTGTAATAATTCATTACAAATTTATGTAATATATAACATGTAGAATATGTTGAAAAAATTCATCCACCGATCTTCGGCCGCCATTTAAAATTTTATTTGTTGGGGGGGGATAACTAAACCGTAGAGGAACAACTATTTATCTAAAAATCTTTTAAAGAGACGTTGTTTTGACCAAAAACAACATTTATCATAAATAATGGCAACATTGTTACTTAGTATAGATAAAGACTATGTCAAGTGTAGGCTGGATCTGAGACGTCCGTGCGAAATTTAACTTGCTCGACATTCGACATGTTTTTATTTTTCAAAGTGGTTTGGATTTCTTCCCCCATCTACTTTTTTTAAAAGGGGAAGCTAGTCAGGCTTGCCGGTTCACTGAAAGCCGAAAAACAGTAATAATTACTGTATTTTTGCTCATTCTCAACTTTTAATCTTTCTTACAGTAACCATTACGCATTACTACAGTAAACATTCTCCCAATAACCAGTACGGATTTCACAGTAACCATTACGATAAAGACTAGTAATGATTCCGGTGCAATATTTTAACAAAAAAAAAGAATTTTTTTCTTTTTTATTTTCTAATTGCTTTTTTTTATTTTCAAATTGCTCTTATTTTTTTCTAATATTTTCATAGTTTAATTTGTATTCGTGGTTTTGCATATATTCTATTTTATATTAATTAAAATTACGCACTGTTTTACAATTTTTGAAAACACATTGACGGGATTCGAATCTAAGATTCCGGAATAACAACCTAATACGCTAACGCTGAGCTAACAATATATTCTACAATAACTATTATGAATCTCATATATCTCTGAACTGCTGTGAACTCGCGCAATAGAACGAATATGGAGAGCCAACAGTAATGGTTACAGAATCGCATGATTGAATAATCAAATTTCTCAGTAATTATATATTTCTCTTCTATTATTTCTTTCAGACAATGTCGCTTACAATCTTAATCTTTAGAATTACTGTGTTTTTCAGCAGACAAGACTTTTAAGTAAGCATATGTGTATTGAGATTAAAAGTTGAGAATGAACAAAAATTACTGTTTTTTGGCTCCCAGCGTTAATTCTCAAGTTACGAGCATATGTTGTTTTGGCACAGACGCCGTAAATCTCTGTATATAGGTAGAGAAATATGTATTTATGTATGTAGATATAGTAGATATAGTACGCAGTATCTATTCACTTCCTACTACTATCATTGTTGAAATTGAATGACGACATTCGCATGCAGGCTCTATTGGCAATATAAGCGAATTATGACTTTTTTTTAACGCGGGGAAATCTTCTACTACTGGGATCCCAGGCCGAAGCCCGGTTTACCCAGTAGCCCCTTCCGAGGAGGGGAAAAACCCCCTCGTCTCTGGGGAGAGACGAGGGAAGTGCCGGGTTTTTACTGGCTAAAACCCCGCGGGTGTCCACACGGCGCGTTTTTTACAATGAGAGGGGATCCCGGGAAACGCCCTGATTTGTCCGGGGCCCAAGCGAATTATGACTAATAAATAGAAATTACTTATAACTTTATAGAAGGTAAAAATATTATTTCAAACGATCCGGAAAGTTCTGGAACTTTCCAGATGTCTAAAATTAACTCGCCTCTACGTATATAAAAAACGTTAAGTGATTGCGCGCTTTATTTATAGTATACTGCTTCATATTAAACTCGATCTGATATGAAAACTTTGCAAAAGAGCTTATACAATCCGGACCACTTTTTAGTATCAAGAGACACGGTAGTGTCTCGCGCCAAGTACACGCGGAGCGAAACCGACCGTGACTCTTTTACGCGACGCGACGATTTGCGAATACTCGAGATGTTGAGATCTCATATAACGAGTGAACGGATCAAGTTTTAAGTAGGCTTGATCGATAGCTTGGGTCAAATTAGGGGGGGTATTTCCTATAATATTTTCCGCTACGTGCCCTACGAGCGGAGATATTGAGACGCAAAGTCCAAATGTGAAAAATTTTATTTAAGATACTCCTCCTCCTCCTCCTCCTCCTCCTAACGCCGCGACGTCTTATAACATATATATATATATATATATATATATATATATCAGAGAAATGTCATTTTCACTTTTTCGACGCTGGCGGCGCAGGTATCGCCAGTTTCGATATCGCGCGCGTATTTCGATCGATCTAGTAGGTAAATTAGGTCGATAGACTTATCGGTCAGGAGGAAAATTTCTATTTAGGTAAATTAGGTATATATATTGAGTCAATTGCTTCATGTTTATCTGGAGAGAGAGAGAGAAAGAGAGATTTCGTATCCTTACATCGTATTACCACCGTTGCCGGAATAGAAGGTTCTCTACGCTTGGCAGAAAGTGCCGCTAGGGAATTTTTAAGTCGATTCTTATGAATCAAGCTTGAAT
>NW_020224680.1:72157-96510 GCF_003070985.1 Temnothorax curvispinosus
AAATATTGAAAAAAATGTGTGACAACGTGCCCTGGTCTACCCTACATCTTATACACTTTAAGCAGAAATTGGTAATCACAAAACTTTTGTACTGAATTGTGGCCAGTTAAATCGAAAAAGTTGAAATATATTCGTTAATCATCACTGGCAAATTATGAAATTGTTTATTTTTATTATTCACCTTCGACTGAAACAATGGTGTCTCCTATTGGAAGTTTCTTTTATACTACAAGTCAACGCTATGGAAGTGACTATACATTACGGATGTCTTGTGATTTCAACGACAATTCTTACAGATGAGTTAGTTTGATAAGGGCCCAAACCAAGGGCTGAAACGTCGTGATTTTGTATTGAATTGTGGCCAGTTAAGTCGAAAAAATTGAAATATATTCGTTCATTACTGGCAAGTTACGAAATTGTTTATTTTCAGCTATAATTTTTAATTATTTACGTTCTCGAGTAAACTTTGATTTTCCATTGGAGCATTATTTTCGTGATCGATTATTTTTTTATTCATTACATTCTTGAATAAAAATTATGAATTATTCATGATTTGTCTTATTTAAATAATGAATAATCGAATTATTCGTTATTCACGAATAATGAATAAATTTATTTTATGTTATTTTTTATTCGTTATTTAGAATAAATTTTGCCCTGATTTGAACAGTAATTTGTAAGGGTAAATATTTACCTTAATTTTTAAAACAGATTTGACTTTAAGATAAATTTTATTTTAATTGGTATAAAATATTTGACTCAAAAATTTATTTTTTGTTCTTTAAATTAACTATGTAATACCTATTCTTGAAATATCAATTTAGATGCTCACGTAAAAATATTATTAAATATCACTAATATTCATTATCCCTCACAGTGCGATTTTAATTAAGAAATTAGGGTCGGTGCACCGTTTGTGGCCACTGCTCCATTTGTGGCCACTTCGACGAATTTTTCGAATTATTTAGTTAATGATTTATGTTCGCGCTACGTAAATTGAAGGATTTTGTTTTTACGGTATTATTTGTGTTGGTCAAGCTATCCGCCGATGCAGAGAACAGAACTTGTTTTATGACAAAATTACGTTTTATAACCGAACTGTGTGAATTGTTGCATTTTCTTGTGGAAAACGTTAAGAATACGTGGTAAGTTAAACGTTATAATAATTGTGTAAAAGACATAATTGTGAGTAATGCTTGTGTAATTGGCTTGCGGAAAGTCTAAAAATTAACCTCAAAATGCATAACCACGTATTTGACTTCTATTTATTAAAAAAATAATGGGTGTCGAAAACTAGATCATGTATTAATATAATTCTCCATTTTTGGCCATGGGGTGGCCAGAACTGGTTATTGCAGTGTTCCAGTTGTGGCCAGATAATCATCCAGTATCGTTATTATTCGTGTAGGTATACCTAATGCCTATACGACGTACGTATAAGTATTTGTTTCACAAGCCGCTAAAGAAAGCTTCATTTTTAGATCTGGGATAAGCGGAGAAAGTTTATAACTATGTTTCGAGTTCTTTAATGCCTGAATAATGCTGAGAAAGTCCGTACATATGTTAAAAAAATTCCACGATTCCGTCCATATTAGGTCAATAGCCTTGGCAATCGCTACTCCCTCGGCCGTAAACGAGGTCGACAGGTCGCTCAATTTATATTTAAATAAGAGATCATGTTGAGGGATCCCAAACAGAGCAACCAACCAGATTTCCGTCAGCTGATTCTGTTCTAGAGCCATCTGTGTATGTGACAACCTCCTGAGGAGAGGCCCTGTTAAACGCAATAAGACTACTAAATGCCTGGTTAGGGGAGGCGTTATCCTTTGCTAATTTGCCGGATGATATGTCAAACTCAGTAGATGATAAATCGAATCTGAATAGATAAGGGAAAGCAGGATGGAAATTTCAAATATATAAACTATACCTAAAAGGCCTAACCATCGGCCATCTTTTAATTATATACGGAATATTGCTAGGAGCCGCGTTAGTAGACAAATTATAGAGACCATCAATCCTATTTATGAGCCTATTATTTTTCAACTAAATTGCCTTCAATAAGAATTTATCACATTTATATGCAATTCTTTTTCTAAAAGATTTCTGCTCCCCGAAATACCAGCATACCCTATTGGGGGACGATTTGGGTAAACCCAACGCTATCTTAAAGGCAGAACACAAAAGACTTTCAACAATGGACACGTACGTATTAGCAGCACTAAGGTACCATATTGCCCCCATTCAAGCTGTGCTCCGATAGTGGCATTGACAAAGTTAATTGCCTTACGGAAATCAATGCCCCATGTACGACCCGCCAGCCATTTCAGTATGTTAGAAAAATACATGGTTCTAGTACGTAAGAACTTAATATGGTCTCTCCACCTGAGACCCACATCCACATTCATACTTAATTTTTAATTGTATTCAAGAAAGGGAGTATTCCATTATCAACCTCCAGATTATCCGGGATAACAATCAATCCTTTTCTATGAAAAATAGTAAATTGCGTCTTCGGGAATGAAATGCTAAGGCCCAAGTCCCGCAACCAACATGTGTAAGTTATATGTATATGTAGTTTCATATAAAGTATCATTAAAAGAAGGTTGGTATTGAACAAAATGGAAATAAGATATATCTGCAATTATAGTAGGGATCATTTTAGTAAAAACATTAATTATTTAATTGAATTTTGTAAGAGTATAACAGATATTATTATAAGCAATGTGCAAATTTATAATTTGCATACTGAAAAATTATAAAGGAGCAATGTGCAAGTTTCTTCTTGCCTACTTAAAAATTATTTGGAAGCAATGTGTAGGTTTCTACTTGCACACTTAAAAACTATGAGGAAGCAATGTGCAAGTTTCTACTTGCACACTTTTTTTAGATATGGATGAAAAATTTATAAATGCAAATGTCTTATAATTGTTAAAGAAACGAAGGAAGCGTGACTGTGTAAAAAGCAGAATAGGAGTTTTAAAGTCAAATTAGACAACATAAAAGTGACAATTATATATTTATTTTACGATTAATTATAACAATCTATAGCTTACAAATTTGTGTTTTATGCGCGACTAACCGTAGCCGTAACTCTATATACGAGTGTAAATTGTGCGTGCGAAACTTTTTGAAATAATCGTGACGGTTTTGTGCCCCTGTTATCTAACCCCGGCCTTCCAGACAATTCGCGATAATTGAAAAGCAAAATTGCCTAATATCAATATCTGCTTTTAAAGAAGGCATGTAAGAAATTGAATTGTTGCCGCTTTTCCGCGATGCTGATTGTTTCTCTTACTGCACTTACTTCGTGAACATCTGTCATCGCATATTTTGACAGTTTTATGTATCAAGAGGTTAATAGTGTAATATAATAGTAATAGTATAATATTAAAGCTAAATAGCGCGCGCATAACGCGCATCTGTGTAATAATAAAAATGCAAAAAAAAATTAGATGGTAACGTCACACGATGTTCCCAAGCGGTCACCCATTTAAGTATACTAACCGTGCTCAACGTTGCTTGACTTCAGTGATCAGACGGGAATTTTTTTTAACGAGGATAATTTATTAACTTATATAAATACAACTAAATTATTTTCATATATACATTGTAGTTCTTACCTATTTTAGCTTAACCTACTTTGTCAATTAAGTACAAGTTGATCTTGTGGCCATCTCCGGTACTTTTTATTCTCATTAAATTATTATATATACCTATCCTTTGGAATGTACTTTGTAGGAAAAACATGAAAAAACCTACTTGTCAGATGAACATTTAAAACAAGAACTGATACTTTACAACGTGATATAAATGTTACCCTGACATATGATTTATCCATAATCAGTTTTATATTATGATTCTGTTCCAAAATTTCACTTTTTTATATAGAAATAAATGTCATAAGAATAGTTAACTGATTAATTAATGCGTACAATAAGAAAGTCATTCAATACTTATTTCTTTCCATTATCCGCTCTTAAAAAAGGCATGTAAGAGATTGAGTTGTTGCCGCTTTTCCGCGATTCTGATTGGTCACTGTGCTTACTTATTCGTGAGCATCTGTCATCGTATATTTTGTTATGTGTATCAAGGGGTTAATAGTGTAATATATAGTAATAGTATAATGTTAAAGTTAAATAGCGCGATCAAAGCGCGCGTCTGTGATGTCTAATATTAAAAATAATACATGAAAGATCCAAAGAGATATGTACACAAGTATTTAAAAAAGTTGGGATACTATTGCAACAACACATTCTTGAGACCAAATCAAGTCAAAAAGCCCTGTACCACAAACAATTATCAAGATAAGCTATATATTAAAAAAGATACCATTAAGTTCTCCTCGAATATTTTAAAAAGTATTAGACAAAGAGAAAAATGTTTCAGGCAAAAGTTGTTCAAATTAATTAATAAAAAAAAATGATACAATAGAAAATAGGAGTATCCATTTAAAAAATTGAATTTTGACTCAACACAGGCCCTAGACCCAAAATCGAATAATAATAGGATCACCTATTGGCCTCCTTTGAAGAAACTTTTATTTAAAATTTCCAATAAATCAACACTTTCGGAGATAAAATTGACCGTTCCGGAACTTTTGGTACGCACGGTATATGCGTACAGGGCACACAATTAAATTATGCATATAACGCACAAGCGAGATAACTAAGATAATAATCAGTGTCAAGAAATGTGAGCGTGTAAATGATTGCGCACTGATTGCACTGACCACAGCGGTATAAATGCGTTTTAAGGAACAATGGCTTTGCGTGAGTGTCTGTTTGTGTGACTGCAATCTGAACTTCTTGCTAAAAATGTTAAAATCTCAACGAAAAAATTGAGAAAAATCACATTTTTAACATGTGAAATTTCGAAATCTCAGTATTAACTGCACCAATCTTAATCAGACTGATTGCAATCGAAAGCTCGTATCAACGTTTTATTAGAAAACTGTCATCAGATTTTCGATCGCAGTTTTCTTTTTTGAGATATTTGATTCGGAAAGTTGATTGGCCCAAAAACTCCGGATAAGCTACTTGGTCGCGTTCTGCTAGTCGTCTATTATCTCTTTATATACTTGGCGTCGCGAAATTTTTACGCTGCCGCGTTGCTTGATTTATTATTAATTATATATCATTAATATTAATATCAATGCAATTAATACAACATTTTCTATATTTGCGTTAATTTCATTTTTTTACATTAACATTACATGCAACAGCCGCACACAAAATCTGTTAATACTTATATAACTTACGCTTGTTTAAGAGGCCATTGCACGTAACAAAGTTTTAATTTTAATCGTAAGGCCGTAAGAAAATAGACCAATCACACTCGATTATTCTTCAAGCGCGAGGAGAATAATCAAGTGTGATTGGTCTATTTTCTTATGGCCTTACGATTACGACTAAAACTTTGTTACGTGCAATGGCCTTTACTCTTGCGTAATTTAAATGCGTAATAAAAACTAATCAATAGCTTTATTAGAAAGAATATACTTAACAATATTATAAAGAAATTAAGAAACAAAAATGCGTAGACATCAATCAGATTTTGTTCTATCCAGCTCTGAGACCTCAGCGGCGCACAGTAATCCCAAATCCCAAACCTGGCTAAAAGTCACTTTTCAAATATTTAATAGAGTATTTAAATATGAAATTATATTATCTTAAATGTTTAGTAAACCAATTTATTTAATAATTATTTTATGAATATGTATTGGCACTTTGAAATACGTCCAGCGTCTTCAAAGTCGGACAATTTTATGCACGCGTTCCATTACTATTTTACAACTATGGCATCGTGCTGTCTCCCACAATGATAATATTCCATATATTATGATAATATTCTATAATTTTTAATTCCTTTGAATGACAACTTGATAAGATATTCTAACATATATCTATATTGTAATAGAAAATGCAATATGCTGTGCTTATTAACATTTATAATATATTCTTTAAACAGTAAAAATTTCAAGGACGAATATGAATAAAATTGTCAATATAAAAAGTGCGACGCAGAGTGACGCATTCTTTCTTATCTCATAGCAAAGATTACTAAGCATAGTAAATAATAAAAAAAGAATTAGCTGCTCATAGCTGCTCTTTGCAAAATATCAAACCACAATGTTGTGGCGCCTAGTAATAGAATCAAGAGACACGGTAGTGTCGCGCGCCAAATACGCGAAGCGACTCGGCATATATTACTATATAATTTATGAGATTATAGTAATGATAATAGATGATTAACTTTGTCTTTTTTTGTTTATTTATTGCAGTACGTCAATTATGTATGTATGGTTTGTCAACAGCTCAATAATTTCTTACAGTTAGTTTTTTGTCTTAATTCAACGCGAATAGAAGCACAATGTATTCGAGAAATATAAGTCCTTGCGAAATTCACACAATTATTTTAGAAAATAAAGGTGAATTAGAACATGTGCGGAAGCAACGTATTTTAAATTATTTAATCAATTTATTTAATTTGAGTGAAAATAAAAATAGAAAAAAGAACTAGTAATGTATATAAGAAAGTATTTTTTTATATGTACTTTAATAAATAGAGAAGTAGCATGTCGGTGAAGTTGGCATATCATTTTCCAGCTGATCAAAAATAAAAGGGGGTTCTTGTCACATGCAGTCGAATTCTATAGTTTCTGATACTTTTTAGTAATAGTTGTGGTGATTTTACTTAAAAAACAGTTGATCGAATAAATGATCTGCTTCCCGTGTAACAGATCATTTTCTAGCAGATCAAAAATAAAAGCATCAGTGTAATTGAGATAAAATCTATTAATGCAACATCAATATTAATGAACAAAAAACGTCAGATAATTCCCAGTAAGCAAGAAACACCAAGAAACATTTTAACTACATTACAGCAACGTTTTAACATTAATGCAATGTAGTTGAAATGTTTCTTGACGTTTCTTGCTTACTGGGTTGTTTTAATAATTTAAATATTTGGTCCAATAATATCCAATTAAATTAACTATATATTTATGCTTGTGGCAGCCCGTGACGTCGACGTTTAATTAAACCAACTTTATTTTTTTCCGTGTATGTACGTATTAATAAACGTTTTTTATTTAAAAATAAATAATATATACGCCCGCCATTTTGTTTTTCGTAATTTTGACTCTTTATTTGTAATCCACAATCTCAAAAACCCCAATGTACCAAGTTTCGGCTAAATCTGATTTTTTTTAAATATATATGTCTGCCATATTGAATTCGCTATTTTGTTTTTTGCAATTTTGACTTTTGATTCGTAATCAGCGACCTCGAAAACCATTAGTATATCAATTTTCATTTAAATTATAAAACGCCTTTATATTTTGGCCAAGTTTTTGGGATTTGGGACCACTGTGCGGCGTTACTAAAGTTCCATTTGGATGGCGAACGGTGTATTCAACACTCTAAATAGCTAAATCTAATGGCGGTATTGGCCGATCACGAAATTCGCTGGATAATTGTTTCATGTTGTTTGTATAACTGTACCGAAAAAAGTGTTTTACTGTTAATAATATAATAAAAAAATTAAATCTTAATTAAAGACCGCATCTTAATTAAAGGAAAAGCCAAAATATGACAGAACACGTAAACAACAAAAGCCAAACTTTATAATTTTTATTTATTTATTTTATAAGCACAATATTTGATAAGTAACAGTATTTACAGGAATTAATAAATCGATTATACTGTATTATAATAAGCATTAGAGTTCACAAATATTATTTGAAATCTATATATATAAAGGAAGATGTCTTGACTCACTCACTCACTCACTGACTGACTCACTCATCAACGCCCAGCCCAAACCCCTGAATCGAATTTTTACCAAAAGTATATGAAATAGGGGTAGAATTTTCCGGGGAGTGCCACTATGTGTATAGTTTTTTGTTACCGATTTCCTGAAAATCGGATTTTTTAATTCTTCTAATTTTTCGGGAAATAATTAGCCGAATCTCAAAGAATTGTAGATCAAACAGGGGTAGAATTTTCCGGGGAGTGCTATAAAGTGTATAATTTTTTGTTACCGATCTTTTTGGATGCCGGTACGGAAATTTTTTCAATTTCTTGGGAATTTATTGACCGAATCTTAAAGAAGTAGTGGTAGAATTTTACGGGGAGTGCCATGATGTGTACAGTTTTTGTTACCGATCTTTTTGAAAACCGGTTTTTTTAATTTTTCCAATTTTTAGGGAAATAATTGATTGAATCTCAAAAAATTATACATGAAGAAGGAGTATAATTTCCCGGGGAGTGCTATAAAGTGTACTATTTTTTGTTACCGATCTTTTTGGAAACCGGTTCGGAATGATCAAATCTCAAAGAATTGTACATAAAGTAAGGGTTGAATTTCCCGGGCAGTGCTATAAAGTATATAATTTTTTGTTACGATCTTTTTGGAAAGGGCAATCTTATATATAAAACAAGAGAGAGAGACTATTTGCGTGTCTTAATACACATGTTCTCCGGGGCGAAGCCCGGCAGGGCATGCTAGTCTATATGTATACATATATAAAAAAAAATGTCCTGACTGACTGACTGACTGACTCACTCATCAACGCCCAGCCCAAACCTTTGAACCTAGAAACATGAAATTTGGAGAATGTATTCTTCTCATGACGTAAGCACCCACTAAGAAGAGATTTTTAGAAATTCGACTCCTAACGGGGTGAAAAGGGTTAAAATCTATTTACACGGATTCATTAATATATCTTAGGCCCGATGAGATATCGGCATTACAAATATATATTTGTAAATATATATTTTAATTTATATTTATATCCCTTTTAAAATTATGTCTGCGTAGATATATATATATATATATATATATATATATATATTGTGACGTTGCGGTTTCGCCGCGGCGTGGCAGCGCTCCGCCGCCGTCACAAGGCGCGGATTGCGCGCCCGAGGACGGCTCACGAATCAACCTTCGATCTCCAGGGGCGTATTAAAGTTGCGATTCAAATACTCATTATTGTTTTTTTTTCTCTTGCGATATTGCGTGGCGCCTCACCCCGTCGAGTTGGAGTTCCAACGCCACACTGAAGATGACGAGGAGTACAAGGAGAGCCGGATGATAAACGGAAGCACAAGGACCGAAAGCGAGATGTCGAGGGCGAGGAGCCCGAGTTACGAGGACCGCTACTAAGCGAGGGACGACGTGAGACGCGCGCGCTGCGCGCCAGCAACGGCAGGCGAACCTGTGCATCGCAGGGGCCCGGCGCCGGGCCTGTCTGCAGTCCTCCGAGGCCAGACGGACTCTGGGGGTGGATGGCCACCGCCCCCGAGTCGAGCCAGAGGACACCGCGGGAGTCATCGCCTTGCCTACTACAACGGGGAAACCTGGAAGGACCCCGCGAGCGCGAAGGGCACGTTCGAACGCCCCGCCGAATCCACGGTCGATAACCCTGCGAGCGGCTCCCTCGCGAGCTTGCAAGCTCATCGCCAATTGGTCCGCTTATCGCGCGGAAGGGTCGCGCATGTCCCGCTAGGGGCGTTAGATCGACGCCTCTATCGAGCGCACTTCCGCGATCATTCTTGAGCCACCCTCGGGACGACACGCACGGCTTTCTTGAGCGCTTCTCGACCGACTCTTGCTGCGCACTTGGTGCCTGATTCTCTCGCGATGGTTTTTGGTGACGGTGGAGAGGACAACCCCGACCGAGGAAGTATCTTACCGGTGAGGTTGCCTCGTAATAGACTGTAGTAATGTAAGCCACGACACCGCCCTCCGGGCCACGCTCTCGCCTAAAGTACTCGCGTAATTGAGATCTCGTAATTTTGCATCTGCGATCGAGAGCGAGAGCGAAGGGCTTTGGAATGGTCTCGTGGCCAGTGAATAGTACTCATCGCGTGAAAGTCCTGGAGATCGCGATAGATATCTCGATTCGGTAATTCGCGAACATTCTTACGGTATCTGTGGTTGCGATCGCGTATTACTCGGCGGTGCGTCACGCGCGACTCTCGTGATCGTAGTTTATTCGTCGAGAATGATTCTTTTGCGTTACGCCGTTTCCGTAATCTCGTGTGCTTGCGATCAAATTCGCGTTTTCCTCGTGTAGATATTCTCCCCTGCGTAGATTTAGTTGTACATTGCGTTAGTATGTAAGTTCGTCATCTCTTGCGTTAGATTTAGTTTATTTCGCGTTAGTCTGCCAGTCCGTCAAGACATTATTGCGTTGTGTAGTCTCGCGCTGGTTTAGCGCTATTCTCCTCGGAGAATACTCTTTCTTTCGCGTTGAATTAAGTACTCTTTTGCGTAGGGCGTATGTCACGTAAAAATTCGTTAGACTGAGTACGATATTCTTCTCGCGCTGATGATTTCCTCGGCGCGATAAAACCTAAATATTTCGCGTTACCTGTCGCGTTCGGACTTGCTTATTGGCCCGTCGTTGTGTTATATTGCGCCTCGTATTTCGGGGATACGCTATCCTGGCGACAGCATTCTGAACAATCGCGACCCTGCGTACTTTCTGGAGTAAACTTGGCGTCTGAGATCGCGTCAAATTTTGACTTGTTTTCGGAGTTATTATTTTCCTGTTTGTAGCGATTTTTGATTTATTCTTCCACGCTCACGATTATTCACGTCTATCTGATTTCGCTTTTGTGAGAGATGAATCAACGGTTCTTTAATTTATTAGAGCAATCTCGTGAGCTACTTGTTCTTTTTTTTTGCAATAAATGTTAATCTCTTTTGTTATTAATTGTTTGAGTTCGTAATTTCTGTGTCGCCCGTCACAATTCGCGCTGCCCTATACCACCTTCGTCCCTGAGTAATACGCCGAGCTGGTCGATTTCTCGCACGCCGTTTAATTACGATAAACGTTTCGATAATTTGTGATAAATTTCGCGTTAGTGGACGCGGGATACCGCGTCTGGCGCCCAACACTCACGTTCGCGTTAGAAATTCGGTTCGTGCGAGAGATCCGTCGGAGAGGCCTGACATCCTACCCTCCCGCAACTCCCTTTTGATCCGGCTTTGCGCCCGAACGGGTAAAAAGTCGTGACAATATATATATATATGATATGATTTATTATGCCCAAGCAAGGCTAAAGGGCAAAAATAAGATACAGTGCTGCAGTACAAAAGAAAATATATGCGTATGCTCTCCCTCGCATATGAGACAGGCAAGAATGAAGTAGCGAAAAACTGGATATTGAAGTGTCCAATATCCAGCGAAGTATAATTCCAAAAACTATAGTATAATTAAGAACTAACGCAACTTAACTAGTAATATATACAATGTAACTAACAACTAACGCAACTTAACTAGTTATATATACAGTATAATTATCTAGTAAAGAAACAACAACAATAAACAAGAAGTACAGGAGAAAACAGAAGACTTAAATAAGAATGTTACCCTGTTTCCCGAGCACGCAAAAATGCTTTGAGAGGCGATTCTTAAAGGTAGGGAATGAGGAAGTAGAGGTGATATTAACAGGAAGTGAGTGCCAGAAATAAATAGAAGAAAGATGAAAAGAGTTTCTGTAGGTGGTTGTTCTATGAGAAGGAATATAAAATGTATGAGACGCAAGAAGAAGGCGGTCAGATCTCCTCAACAGCGGATCAGGCAACGTGAAATTTTCCCGCAAGTAAGAAGGGAAGCACATGTGAAGTATGCGAAACATTTGACAACCAAGAAAATATAGTCTTCTATTTTCAACTGAAAGCCATCTTAATTGGCGTCTATACGGAGTAATATGTTCATCTTTCTTGAGATCAAAGATAAAGCGGATGCAACAATTGACGAGTCTCTGTAATAAAGTATTTAACTCACCACTTGAACCGTGATAGACTAAGCAGCATTAATCGATGTGTGGCATAATTAGAGCTAATACCAGCCTTATCCTTAACCTCGTAGAAAGTGAATTTTTGTTAAACTTGAGTTTATGCTGCGACGCTATTTCTCTATACGATTTTTGCCGGCCCGTGACGCGGGACGGAATAGCGTAGCAAAGCTAGGATCGGGTGGCAGAGCGGATCTCGAAAGCGATACGAAACAATGTTGGGCGCCAGGTGTGGATACGGCCACACCACCGTTTACTCTAACCCGCGAAAAGTGCTCTACATGAACTCTACAAAGATCCGACATAAACTCTAAGTATCGACACCACTCTTAATGCACACGTCATGACATATCCGCTCTGGCCGATCGCAACGACTGCTCAGGATTTTCGAGAGAGGGTCGTGGTCCTTACAAAGGCTGAATGCGGAGGGGTTTGACTATTGGCGAGGCAAAACAAACACTAAAGAAAGTACTCAAGTAACATGTAAATCCAAATATAATATAGGAGAAATCTGGATAATAGCGTTATAACTTACAGGACGCGAGCGAATCATTCACCGCGATCAGTCGCCGTCCCCCGACCACGCAGGGTCTTTCGAAGGGTCCGCGCGTTGTAAATAACTTGGACGCAGGACTAATATTCTAGAAACAGACGTACGGGTAACTTGTACTCACAATAATGAACTCTACTCTATGGAGTCCGCGACAAGTAATAATATACGCCGACGAGATACTACACGCAGGATCTACGCTAAGAAATACGCGAAAAGTAATAATATATGTCGACGAAATACTACACGCAATCACGAAATAGTACCCGCGATGAAATACGCCGAACGCAGGAATAAAGAATATCAACTCATACACGAGACTCTCCGATGAAACAAAAAAATAAGTGTGACGTCATGTGTTCCGTCAGTTCTAGCGTAGGGCCAAATATGCCCCAATCCTGAGATCCATCATTAGGACCACATCCACCACGTCACACCGAATAGTAATTAGTACAAAATGACTCTACTCTATATCTGCGCGACCAATGACTGAGAATGACTCTATTTCAATGCACGCGAACGGAGAGTTCTCGGGAACGACCGCTACACGCGGAAATTCGCGCCGAAGGAGCACACTCAGAGAAAAAATTTGTACCAGCAACTAGAATTTTTTTTGTTAAACCGACTAGAAATTTGTGGATAAATAGCGCCTCAACTATGTATAATATAGTTGTAATAACAACAATAAATAAATTATTTAAACTACAAGAAAGTAGTGGCATTAACGAAAAATATATTGTGTATGCAAAAGGTATGTTGTAGTAACATGAATAATTATTCATTGTAGTGATATCAACATAATTTTTAGAGTTGTCTAATAAAGAATAATTTCTTATTTGTTAAACTAAAAGATTTATAATTAATATACCTAGGCGACTAGCGCCTGAAAATATCTGTTTTGGTCCCGTAGGGGGTCTCCTTATATACAGGTCGGTGCGGAATTTTGAACTCGAGAGAATGTACGGGCGATGCGACGCCTAGCGGCGTCGATGCAATCTATTTATAATCCAAAATTGATTAATATATATGTGGGTGAACACACCCTGACTGGCGAACCTTAGAAGGATCGCTGGAAAAACCCTGCTGAGCGACCCTAGTTATAGGAATCGATGTTGAATTTTAAACACGCAAAAGTATACTGGCGATGCACCGCGTAGCGGGTGCGAGCCGAACTCTCTCGCCGCGCGAGTCCGCGCTGCCGCCCGCACCAGCTTCTGGAAGTATGCTACACAACAAAAAAATATTTGTCTAAACAATAAGTCAAGGAGTTGTCTAAACTTGAAAAATGTTATTGTCATATCTTGTTTTATGAAGTCTATATAACTATAATAATTATAGTTGAGGCGATATTTAACTTTCAACTAATAGTTGACAAATATTGTTTCTGTGACTATACTTTTATGGTATTCAGTACTATTTAGTTCCTATTACTTTGGAAAACTAGTTACAAGTAGTTAAACTGCAGAGTTGCCAAAAAAATAGTTGCCACAACTATTTAGATTTCTCTCAGTGCAATATCTCCAAAATAAGGGCTTCTCGTAGAACGATAAACGATACGCGCACAGTAATTTCTCGCGGAAGAAACGATACGTGCACAATAATTTCTCGCAAAATAAACGATACACGCACAACAATTTCTCGCCCAGTAAATGAGGCACACAAAATAGTTTCTCGCAAAATAAACGATACCCGCAAAATAATTTCTCGCCAAATAAACGATACACGCAAAATAATTTCTCGCCAAATGAACGATACACGCAAAATAATTTCTCGCAAAATGAACGATACACGCCCAATAATTTCTCGCAAAATAAACGAGACACGCAAAATAATTTCTCGCAAGATAAACGATACGCGCACAATAACTCAAGGTTTCTCGCAACCTAAACGATGTACGCAAAATAAAGTTCCTCGTAAACTAAACGATACACGCAAATACAACTCAAGGTTTCTCACCAACTAAACGATACACACAACATAGGAGTTCTCGTATAACACCCCTCGAAACGTAACGCGAAGCCTCGCCGTACGGTCCACACCGCGAGCACGTGATACTCACGCCTAATTCAGCCCGGGGCGTGCGGTATTCTCAATTTCTGAACGTTAAATAATTTCTCGCATATCGCGGTCGATTTCGGGCACCTTCCTCGAGAAGGCTGACTCTAAGTCCGGTCGGCCGACGCCTCACACTTCCCGTACCGGGCGCGGTAATTTACGTATCCCGGAGGCCGACACGCCCCTGAACGGCCGGACGCGTGGAAAGCCCGCACGACGAAGCTTTCAGTCTAAACTAACTCTACCGGGAACGCCGATATCTTACACACTAATCGATAGGCACGATAATCATAAACGGTAATCTCCGAACACTCGAAACGGTAATCTAACGCGACGGACTGTTGAGTCGACCAGCGAGGTTTTATCCCGCGACACGCATCACCCTCGTGACGGGCGGCCGGCGCAGCACCGTTCTTACTATCCGATCCCAGGTCGGTCGAGTCGGAAAGAAACGGACGCCCCTTCGATATTCTTACGGGGAGTCAGCGGGCGGGCTATGTCTTACCCGTAGAAACGAAACGAAACGAAACGAAAAGCGATAATCCTCTCAACGGATTCACGGCAATGGCGCGTAGGCAAGGAAACTCTCAAGCAAGCCTACGCGTCTCTCTCAACATCTTACGCGACACGATACTGACACTCCGCCCGCCGTTCCCCGATACCTGATGTCTGGGATGGGTGGCTGGTTACATCTCGTCCTTCCTTCCTTCCTTCAATCTCTCTCTTAGGGCCGCCGCCCTCGCTTATTGTCTCGGTACAATTCCTCTCGGACGTCCGTCTTCGCTCGCGGTCTACCCAACAGTCTCTCGATCCTTCCCGCGGCTTCAACTCGCGGCCCTCTAGATCAAGGCGCTTCACCGCACCGGCGGATGGCGCCACTTTCTCTAAACGGGCCCTCCGGCCGCTTCTTCCTGAAAACTATAAACTCGGCAGTACGCGCGCAATACAAAGATGGGAATGGTGAAGACTGGGACGTGCACGCAGTGCAACGTCACAATGCAAAGAAAAATGAACTTTTTGAGAGATGTGTAAAATGTGTTTCCTCCAAGACAAGTTAGACGTAAAAATTACACCCAAATTTCTGGCTTTATTAACAAAGGGTATAGTTGTTTGGTTTACAATAATAGGAGGTAATCTATGGAAGTCGATATCATTAACATAGGAATGACTACCAAAAATCAATACCTTAGATTTCGCAGGATTAAGTCTAAGACCATTTAAATTTGCATAGTCAAAAATAGCGTTCGCATCTTTGGAAATCATTTCAAGACCATGGAGAATGAATCGGAGAATGTCAGTGCGGGAACATTGGAGATATATTTGTATATCATCAGCAAAGAGCATATGATACACAAACGACAGAAAACCACCTATATCATTAATATACAGTGCAAAGAGAAGAGGACCAAGTACAGAACCTTGAGGGACGCCGGACTATGTGAACAGCCAGTCTGAGAGATACCTTCATCATCAATTACAGCTTGAGAACGGCCAGTAAGATAGGAGAATATCCACACAAGAACCTCGTCAGAAAATTCTAATTCTTTTAACTTCATAAGTAAACGAAGATGTGGAACAGTATCAAAGGCTTTACTAAAGTCAAAGAGAATCATAATTGTGATAAGCTTGTCATCGATTCTCTTTTTTATGTCATCACAGACGCGTAAAAGTGCAGATTGCGTGTTGTAACCTGAACAATACGCAGACTGTCTGGGATTCAAAAAATTATGCTTGTTTAAATAGTCAGTGATCTGTGAGGTTACTCATTCGTTCAAGGATTTCAGACATTTCCGGAAGGTTAGCAATAGGTCGAGTATCAGATGGAGACGGAGGAGTGCGAATCTTCGAGAGAGGGCGGATCAACGCACGTTTCCTTAATGAAGAAAATACGGAGGATTGAAGTGAACAATTAAGCAGTGAAGTGAGCATTGGGAAATAACAGGCCAGGCAATACGGAGAACATAAAGCGGAATACCGTCATGGCCAGATGCATAGGAATAAAGAGGTTGATTTGTGATAAGCTTATATACATCATCAGGCTGAATAGTAGAAAAAACAAATTTTGAACGTTGAGAGAGAGAGAGAGAAAGAGAGAGAGAGAGAGGAGAGAGAGAGGGAGAAAGAGAGAGAAAGAGAGGAAGAGAGAAAGAGAGAGAGAGAGAGAGAGAGAGAGAGAGAGAGAGAGAGAAAAGGACGATGCGGAAATCTATTGTCTATTGGCGTTAAATATAAATATACGCTATCATCTATTTGCGTGTCTTATTACATATGTCCTCCGGGGCGAAGCCCGGGTAACCAGCTAGTGCACATATTGCTAATTTATTGCTTAAATAATAATTATTAAAACATGATTAAAATATGATACCTTTCATTGTAAAGTGCTTCTTCAACTGCATGTAATATAGATTGCGTGGACAAAGTTTTAATATCCAAGTGTATGCCAACGCCTTTAGCTATTAATATTTTTGCATTGAATTTTTCATAAAGAAAGATATTACGATCATTGGTACCTTTCCAAATGGCTTCCTGCGTACTGAGAAGATCACCATGCATCCAGACTGCTCTTTACTTTATGAGGGAATTTTTATGAGCTAAATATAAACATATACATATAATAATATATAAAAGTATATTACAACAAATTATAATGATACATGAATATATAAATACATAAGTACATATTGTACAATAAGTTGTGTTCGAGAGCACGCGGTAGCGCGAGGTAGAAGACGACCACAAAAAAACAGCAAGTCCACAATTACAAGAAAATAAAGCAAAGTCTATTGAAATGAGTATATACAATTATTTACAGGATCGTTTAGAGCCGTTAGTGATAGCGCGCACTGAAGTGAGCACGGCAATTATTATGATGGAAATCTCACATTGATATACAAATATTTCATTAGCTGTACATGTCTTTATAAAACCACTTCCATACAGCATGAAATATTCCATGAATGTTCTATAAATATTCTTTAGAATATTCATGAATTTTCTATGAATGATCTATAAATGTGCAAAGAACGTGTAATGTCCCGCTTTGAATGTCCTTAGAAATTTCTGTAAATATTCTCGAATAATCTACAAATGTTTTATTTCCGCATAATCCATAATTTTTTTATGTATGCAAAATATATTTATAGAACATTTATAGATTATTTTAGGAACATTAAAAATGGGATATCGCATATTCTGTATAAATTTAATATTCACCCGACATAAAAAAATTATTTATTTTGAAATTTTATTACTATTTTTTAACTAAATTTGTTTCTTAAGATACAGTCTATGATTATAAATATGTTCTCGTATTTGAAAAACACACTTACCTTGGTGGGATTCGAACTCGGGACCTCTGCCCCCCTATTCTGTAACTTCTTAACGCATGCTTTACGACTTCGTATTCCGCAAATGGATCTTAACGTATGATGTGTTAACGATGGCGTTAAACAAGCGTAAACGCTTGCGTTACGGCGTTACACTGAATGTCACTAGAAAATCCTATTCTGTAAGCTACTTTAACGCAATTCATAACGCACCCAATAAAAACAGTACGTGAAATCCACGTTATTGCTACGTGGATCAGCATCGTGGAATCCACGTGGACATTCGAGTGGACAATCCGCTCAAGAATGTTACTGTAGTCCACGTGGATGAGATCATCGATTTGACGTGAAATCCACGTGTTTCACTGAATAATTATTCACCCGACATAAAAAAAATTATTTATTTCGAAATTTTATTATTTTTTAACTAAATTTGTTTCTTAAGGGGTTAGTCTACCCTGAAACAGGTGAATTTTCTGGAATTAATTTCAGACAAAATATCGGTGATACATGAATGATTTTTTTTTCATTATCTTTATTAGGGTTTCAAGAACATGTACAAATTTTTTGGTGTAAACAAATTTCAAAATGGCGATGAGGCACTCCTTCGCGCGCAATTATGCTTTTCAGACGGTGTACATGGTTTCTGAATTGTGGGTGGTCTAAAAAAAAAAAAATATGGTCATTAACTATATTGTATTGCCTTTAGAATGACGGAGCTTTTTTTCTCTCCTCGTTTTTGGCGTCAAGAAAAAAATTCTTGAATTTTTCACTGCATTTTTGAAATTGACGCTGAATTTTTTTCTTGACGCCAAAAACGAGGAGAGAAAAAAAAGCTCCGTCATTCTGAAGGCAATACAATATAGTTAATGACCATATTTTTTTTTTTTTTAGACCACCCACAATTCAGAAACCATGTACACCGTCTGAAAAGCATAATTGCGCGCGAAGGAGTGCCTCATCGCCATTTTGAAATTTGTTTACACCAAAAAATTTGTACATGTTCTTGAAACCCTAATAAAGATAATAAAAAAAAAATTATTCATGTATCACCGATATTTTGTCTGAAATTAATTCCAGAAAATTCACCTGTTTCAGGGTAGACTAACCCCTTAAGATGCAGTCTATGATTATAAATATTTTTTCGTATTTGAAAAACACACTTACCTTGGTGGGATTTGAAATCGGGACCTCTGCATCGTGAGCCAACTGCCTTACGTGGTAGACTACTTCTCAATTTGATGTAAACGTTATATATAGTCTACATATGTCATAACCATGGCAATGCAAATATATAATTTTTCAAAAATCATCTTAAGAAACAAATTCAGTTTAAAAAGAGTAATAAAATTTTGAATTAGATATATGATATAATATTTCTTAATGTCGGGTGAATGTCAGAAACCAGTGCCGGCTCATTATGAAATTTTGTGTTCGTAAATATATTTATGAAAAAAGTATATTTATAAATATTGGAAATATAATCAGGGACGACTTGAAATGTGGTGAGATGAGCAAAGTACACAACAATCTTGATCTTTATACACTCTGAATACTGTCTTTATTATATATAAGTATATCACACTCTGTAACTAAACCGTAACCAACACGTCTGAACACAACGGTGGCCGAGGCTCTTGTGTGTTCACCCAACGACCGAACGACCGCACGTATGCGTGGCGCCCCGAGGCGCGCGCCACACCGGAGCTGCCCTCTCGAAGGGCGGGAGCACATCGCTCGTTCAAAGCTTAGCTCCTCATACTCCCTCCCTTTGTGCGAGCGATCCGTGGTCTTCCTCTTATCCTCTAATTTTCTTCTTTATCTGAAACATACCAAGAATTAGTTCTCGAGTAAAATTAATCTCTAATTTTGTTCAAACTCTAAATTCATTATCTTATCTCTTAGATATGCAAATGCTTCTAAAGGTAAAGGTTTTGTCATAATGTCTGCCAAGTTCTCTTTGGTCTCAATCCATTCGACTTTCACCTTCCCTTGATCAACACACTGCTTGATAAAATCTCCATGAGTGTCAGCCATATGTTTTCTGTTTCCAGTTTCTTCTCTCTCTTCTAAGTTTTTCTATATTTTTTCTAAGTTGTCATCAAACATTTTAAGTTTGTGACTTCCATCCTTCTTAGTGCAGTTTCCTGCTGCTCTATTATCACACCAGATTGTTGCAGGCAAGAATGTTCTTCCAACAACATACCTGAGCGACTTGTCTAATGAAATTACTTCTTGACAGGCCTCACTCATTGCCAGATACTCTGCTTGACAGGTAGAGAGTGTAACATATGTCTGTTTATGACTTCTCCATACTATCACATCTCCAAATAATTTGATTATATATTTTCCAGTGGATGTAGAATCAATGCAATCTCTGAAACTAGCATCTGTTAGCGACTCTAACTCATCTGTTTTACCTTTAAATATCAATCCTCTATTTGCAGTTCCTCTAAGATATCTGAAGACTCTTTTTACATCTTGCCAGTCTCCTTCCGTGGGCTCTAATTGTCTTCTTGCTAAATAGTTTACTGCAAAGGCTATATCAGGGGCCCTATTCTTGAATCGTTTTCATGAAACTCGCATGCAAAATTCAATGCTTTTCAAATAGAAAGTCGCATACGAAAATCATTAGAGCAGGCTCGAGAATACGGTCCCAGGTCGTGTAGCATTTGCCAGATACATTAAGCTTCCTGTAGCTTCTCTATAAAGGTACTCTTTTAATTTTTTCTGATCATTACTTGCAACCAACATATCATCTACATAAAGTAATATGATCACTATTTTGCCTTCCTTCCTCCACGTGAACAGGCATGGCTCATGTAGGTCGTTCTCTAATCCAAGTTTCTTAGCCTCTTCTGAAAATCTCTTATTCCATCTTTTCGGACTTATCTTCAATTCGTATAAAGCTCTATTCAATTTACACACCTTAGTCTTCTTGGTGTTTTCATCCACTTCTACTCCCTCTGGAATTTCCATATATATTTCATCTTTTTCTTCCAGAACTCCATTTAAAAACGCAGTCTTAACATCTAGCTGACTAGCGTATAAATTATACTTATTTATTATTGCTAATATAGATCTAACCAGTGACAATCTTGAAACCGGTGCATATGTCTCTTTTAGATCATACACATTTTTATCTTTACATCCTCTTATCACCAGTCTCGCTTTATATCTGGTTGATCCATCTGCTTCTAATTTCCTCTTAAATACCCATCTTGAATCTATAATGTTAGCTCGTTTACCATCTATCATCTCTGTCGGTTTATCAACATGCGTCCATACTAGATTGGTTTGCATAGACTCAAGTTCTTCTATTACAGCATTTTTTCAGTTTTCTCTTTCGCTGCCTGTCATCGCTTCTTCATATGTGAAGGGCTCTCTATGTAATGATGCCATAAGACATCGACTCAATTCATCTTCATTCTCTATATTCTGTTTTCTTTAAACGGCAGTTTTGCCATCTTTGCCATTATACATACTTCACACTCTAATATGGAGTTATCAAACTTCACATTCTCCAATCTCTTTTCTACTTTTTGTAATTGTTTTAGATAGTTTAACGATGCATGACCTAATCTAACATGCCATAACATCGCCTCATTTATTTTCTCTAGTTTCTTTACTTTTTCAATTACTGAGCTTTCACACATTTCTTCTATATTCTCTAATGTTTGTATATCCTCTAACTTAATGACTTGATCGAGTTTAGCATTGTTGTGTTCTATATTTTCGTTCACATTTGTGAGCTCTCCTTCATTCTCCCTCCCAATCGCAGAACCAACATTATCCTTCTCATCTAATTCTCCCTCCGAAATGGATAATTCATTGCTCTGAATGTTTGTTTGCGATTGTTCAGGAAGCTCACTATGTGTAACAATTTCTGCTCTACATCTGTAAATTCCTTAAAAAACTATTTTATTTGTCAGTTTATTGTAAACTTTAAACACTTTATCATCTAAATAAATACTGAACCCTGCATCAGCCAACTTTCTTAAATTTTTGGATACTTCCTTTGCTGCAATTACATTTGTTAATTTAATAACTCTCTTTTCTTTTTCATTCGTTATTAGCGAAAGATCTCCTTTACCATCTATTGAAATGTTTGCAAGCTCATTTTTATATTCGCGCATTTAATAACTCTATCTTTACATTTTTATTAACGGTTTTATTTGTATACCTTTTTCCTCTAAATTTGTTCGCCTGGGCTCCGGCATTAGGACAGCTGTCACCCTTGTGGCCTCTAACTTCCTGGCAGTTGTAACAAAACCAGGCACCAGATTCTATCAGTGGACAGTCCTTCGCCATATGACCCATTCGGTTGCATCTGTAGCACTTCACTTGTTTCATGTTCTCTTCTGCAGCAGCCCTCTGTACCCTGACTTCGGGTTTCTCTAATTTTTCTCTATTCTCGTTTTTAGTCTCTGCTTCTAACTGCATCATAAAAGACTATTTCATCTATGTTCATTTCTTTAAGATTAGTTTGTCTTCTAATTAAATCTACATTCCTCAGCTCTGGTACATTAATTGACACAGCCTGATAAAATGCAGATCTAATCTCTTGTTCTGCATGATTCATATTCTCTAATTATTGAATCGAAGCGTTCACAAAAATCACTTATTTTTTCGTCTTTTCTCATTTTAATTTGATAGAGTCTAGCTCGTACCGATACATGAGTAACGTTTACTTCACTCTTTTGATGTCCTCTTAATTTCTTCAAAATTTCTTTTGGATCTTTTTCATGTAGAATCCTTTTATGATAGTTTTCATCTAAATGATTGATTATTATATCTCTAACTAGATTTTTTCTTTTAGCAACTTTTAATTCGGAGAGATTTTCTGGACTTTCAATGTTTGAATCTATTACATCTAACAACTCGTTATTCATTAACTCAGATTTTAAATAATCCATCCAAAGATCAAAGTTAGATTTTTGCGTCAGCTTATATTCTCTTCTAATATGCAACTTTTGATTGTTTAGTTCTGCCTCTATAGTGCTTTTAATTGTCTCTAAACTTCTATCTTTTCCGGCGGAACAAACTCTTGCTTCATCTAATTTTCTCTTTCTAGATTCTACTTCTAATTCTTTAACCGTTGTTATATCATTCTGTACTGAACTTTGCGTATTTTCATTATTTACCTCTAAACGTCTAAGTTTAACTTTTTCTTTCTCTAAGTTTCTTACTGTCTCCTCGCTATCTCTTTCTCTTTCTATTACCGTGATAATGCTGCTATCGCTGTCGTAGTCAACTAGCGCATCTTGGTCTTCTTCCTCCACCGAAAGATTCTCTGTCTCTTTTTCCATCTAGATCGGGATTTAAATTTCAATCGAACATTAGCATTCCTCTTTTAACAAGATAAACCAACATTCGTATTGACAAATAATAATTTACAATTTCTATCACTAGATCTCTTTCAGCGATAAAAATGTAATGCTTATGAGGCTATATAGAACGCACTGCAATTCACAATAACCCCAAAGCAAGAAAACCACGCGCCTCTGCAGGGCTATCCGCACGCGCACACCACTGTCCGTTGCGATCCCCAGCACTGCTGAAAAGATCTATGGGAGCTCGGGTTGATCACGCACACGCACGGGGCCCATACAAATTTACGCAGCTTCCCTAAACAGTAACCAAGCTACACCGCACAGCAAGTCATGCTCAATTACCGACCCGATACATATCGATTTCAAAAAAAAATAAACTCATATAGAGTCATATAGAGTTTTTATACATACGCATACACATACATATACATGTATCGCAATCTAGCCATCTAGCATACGCATACATTTACATGTATCGTAATCTAGCCATCTAGCATCGATGTTGTGTTGTTAGTCGAAATCGATTATGTGTTTGTGCGCGCCCGGCAACAAGTTCCGCGCGCCAAAAAATGACTCTCGTCTCTCACGATCGGACTTCCGCGCGCCAAAAGAAATGACTCTCGCCGTTCACGATCGGACTTGCACGCGCACGTCGCCGACTTGCTACCAAGCGGCATCTTTCTATCTCTTTTTCCTTCATCATTCTCTACTTCTTTATTACACTTTACACATCTATTCTCTAATTCTCTTATTACCACTATTACCTTTATCTCTATCTCTCACAAGACAAAAAGAATTTGTCTCCTTCTAACTTCTAACGGCATTTATTGAACGTTCTTATTAACTGAGAATTCTCTCGTTTTGCTCGTCAGCAACAAGGAATATTATTTACTCACCCTCTAATCTTCTAGATGCTTCTATCTCTTTCTATGCCCTTTGCCGGCGTCTCACACACTTCGTATATACACTTTCGTGCTATGTTCCTCATGCAGAGGAATCGTGCCCTGGGCCCATAACCTATTGGAAATATAATCAGGGACGACTTGAAATGTGGTGAGATGAGCAGGGTACACAACAATCTTGATCTTTATACACTCTGAATACTGTCTTTATTATATATAAGTATATCACACTCTGTAACTAAACCGTAACCAACACGTCTGAACACAACGGTGGCCGAGGCTCTTGGGTGCATTCGGGGAGACGCTATTAACGCTATAAACGCAAACGCTATAAACTTCGTTCGAAGAGCCAATAGCGCGACAGCGATAGCAAGCTGCCC